>NW_004443900.1:0-2059 GCF_000330505.1 Entamoeba invadens IP1 | reverse complement strand
CTATCGTTTACAATTAACCAATTATTTAATTATAATAAAAAACAGATTGAAATGTCTCAAGTTTTTTAATATTACAGTTTGCACAATATCCCGTTTTTTAACATCAAAAACGTTACTGTTATCAAATATTACACACTGAAAAATGGATATGTCATTCCCATAAATAGAATATACCTTTTTAAACAACCAAAAGAGTCTTCAACCATTCATTACCAATGTACACACAACAAGTACAACAAGCACAACAAATGATCCTCTCAAATGGTCAACCAGCTTACTTCATGGTGCCACCACCTTGTATCAATATGCAACAACAATCCACGCAACAAACACAACAATTGCAAGAACAACAACAAAACACAATTAAAGTTCCACAACATGTTGAACACAAGAAAAGTTGTTTAGCATTGTTGAAAGCCCTCTTCTTTGTTGGATTTTTCATCCCATTGATCTGGCCATTCATTGTGTTGAAATACATCAGAAGCCAAAATCACAACGAAGAAATATGGGCTTATCGTTCGCTCTCAGCGTTATTTGGATATTTTGCACTGACATTCTTTGTTTTGGTCCTTTGTGGGTTTTAACTGAAAAACTTCTTCTAGTTAATTTTTGTTTTTAAAAAAGATTTGAATATTATAAATAATATATAATTATATTTTTTCCAACATTAAATTTCATTAATCATAAAATGTGTGTATAATTATAATCAAGTTTCGTGAAATTCTTTGTATATAAGTTGATAAAAATAGTCAAACATTATTAGTTTAAATTATTATTTAATAAAAACTAGTATTAATTATTGATTATCTACAATTATGCAAACATGATTAATTATTATTTAAACTAGGAGTTTCCATAATAATTATAACCAAGATGTGGTATTTTAACGTACGAATTTTTAAAAGAAAATGAATATTTTGGTTATAAAATGTTGACTTAAGTAATTAGGATTGTTATTTTGTAAAAAGTCGTTGTCTTTGAAATAGTAACAATTATAAAATAAAATAGTCGAAATAACAATATTAAATATATTACAAAACAACATAACTAATTATTGTTTCTCCAACATAATTAAAATTATTATTTATATTTTTCATATTAAACTTTTTTAAAATTTTCATATTTTTAACACTCAAATGGCCTATAGCTAAGAAATATAATTTTTCAAATAATTTTTTACCAAATTTGATTTTTGCCTTTGTTTTCAAAATAAAATTTGATAGAATTCATATAAAAATAATTAAGAAAGTGAAGACTTAATAAAATAATTATTTTTTATAATCATAATAACATGAACTAAAATTATAGAAATTTTTAAAATTAGCAAATAAAAAAATGATGTTTGGAGAAATTTGTAAACAATTGTTTTATAATATTAATTAAATAACTAAATAAATAACTAACTAAACTGTTTTATTTATTTTTTATTTATTTATCTTATTAAATTATAATAATTTTAATAGATTATTTTTTGGTTTTTTATTTAAAATCTATTTTTAATAACATAAACTAAATCTTCAATAAAAAAACAAAATATTATCAAATTAAAAAGCAACTTGCTGTTCATCTAGTCAACACCAACGTAAATCAAATTAAATTGAGTTTGTTATGATTCGTTTTCGTAATATTAATATAAGTCTTGTTTAATCGACAAGATTTGTTATATATGTATTTAGTATATTATTATTTAATAAAACAAATTTGAGGTTCTGAGATATAGTAAAATATCACAAAAGTGGCATTTTGGAAGAGCGGGTTGTCTCAGGAGTAAGCACTTTAGACTGAAACAAAAATCAAGTTTTCTAAAGAGTGGTGATTAAGGTTTGATTGGCGAAAATTTCCGTTCTTGAGAGTACACAAATTACCATACCTTCCCGCTTTTGAAAGGTTTGACTTTAATTTGACAAATGTGTTGCTATTTTTAACCTCAAAAACAAATCTTAGGTAATTGAGTCCTCATATTTATTATTTTTGACTAAGTTTTGGGTCATTTTTCGGTTTTTCGGCCAAGAAGGGGTTTTTGGTCTTTTTTAACGACTTTTTTCAAGAAGGCATTTTT
>NW_004443901.1:0-1214 GCF_000330505.1 Entamoeba invadens IP1 | reverse complement strand
TAAGAAGTGATATTGATGTGAGGTGGTTTTCCAAATTGGATATGATTAACAGTATTATTTATCAAACATCAAACATCAATCAGGCCATTAAAAAATATTCAGAAATTTACAAGGACTCCAAAGAAAAGTCTATATTTATTGAATTGCATACATTGACTGATACTGACATCAGAATACTAAAAAATGTTGCAACAGCAATCCAGACGATGAAAATCTCAAGTAATGAACTTTCGTCTGAAAGTGGACCTAGTCTGTCATATGTTTTTGGAGAAATAGTAACATTAAAAGGAGAGTTGAACCGTCTTGTTCAAAGTATTAGTAGAGACCCCGATGTATCTCAAGAATCCATTAAAGTATTTAAACTTGATAATGAAATTTTGTCGTCAGATAAATTAATGACTCTGACAGAACAAGATCGTGAACACATCATTGTGGAAAAGTTAAAACCAATGATAGACGTCAACAAAGTGTCAAGACTGTTCGTAGAAAATCTCATCAAATCAGTGTCAAGGTATTTTGAAAAAGGAAAGTATGATATTAGAAAGGACTCCAATATAATGGTTGCAACCTATTTGAACCCAGCAATAAAGTACCGAATGTTTCAACCGGAAGATAAAATGATAGCCAAAGAGTTCATTACCAAAAAATTCGAAGAAAATATGATAGTAGAAACAACTCAACAACCAACCATTTCTGACACGTCTGAAACTTTTATTGCCTCGCATCCAACCGATCGTTTTAGCCAATATTCAACTTATGTTAATGAATATGAGACTGGACTTGAAGGTCAGTTATCTTCTTACGAAAGAACTGCTCTGACTCATGATTACAAAGAACCCTTTACCAGCTTTTGGATTAATCACAAAAAAGAATGGAGTGATTTGTCTCGTATCGCCATTAAATACTCTACTATTTTGTGTTCAAGTACTCCTTCTGAGAGGTTGTTTTCATTGGCTGGTAATTATCTGCGTAACAGAAGAAACAAAATATCACCCACAACTCTATGTTACATGGCATTTATTCACACTTTTACAAAAGATGAAAATCTTGATTCTTATTTGGAACAAAACATGGAATAAATCAAAATTCTGATTATCTCTGAATTTACCATTTATTATTATTATTATTGGTTCAACTCTTTTATCTTATGTTATTGTATTTTTAAAAATTTTAATAAATTAATATTTTACATTTATATAAAACAGACATGCATT
>NW_004443902.1:0-2002 GCF_000330505.1 Entamoeba invadens IP1 | reverse complement strand
TGCAATTTTGATATTGAATATTTCATACAACTTGTCGTTGTCACTCTGTGTTACATACAGAGCCATCTCACTTTTTATTTTGTTAAATGTGTTATCCAAATCAGTGACAATTGTGTTGAGTGATGTTGTAATGTTTTTCTTTCTCTCCAATACCTCATCGAGTCTGTCGAAGTGTCCCTCTGCATTTTCAATGCGTTGATCAATGTTAAGTGACTTGTCGTCAACAAAGTTGTATTCCTTTTTAGATTTGTTGAGGTCTGACACCGCCTTTGCTGCCTTTGTGCAGAGTGCTGAGAGTGCTGTCAACTCGTTTTCCATTGTACGTTAATTGAGTTTTTTTATTTAAAATTGTTTTTTAAATAATAATTAAAAAACATCATTATTTCATACAAAATAATTTTTTTCAATCAAAAATAAAATTATTCTCTGAACATAAAATAATGAAATATAGAGTTGTAAAAACATAAAAAAATAAATTACAACAAATGTTTGATGATTATGATTAATACAAGTCAAAGGGCAACACAAGAAAAACAACAATGCATTAGAACTATAATGTTTTGTTATTGGATATTTAACAGGCGATATTCTCACTTAAATTTTCAAAAATATCGACTTTATCGAAACTCAACAAAAATAAGTTATCAAATAATTATGACATTTTTATTGTTATTGTGACCACACTATTAAGCATACCATTTTTAAAACTAAACTTTTGGTTTTTGAATTTTTTATTAATTAATAAAATGTTTGATAATAAAAAATGACAATAAATTTATTTGTTTATGTATTAAAATGCATATTTGTGATCATTTACTTGTTTTTCAGAAACAATAATCCCGTTATTTCATATTTTATATAGAATATTTTATACTAACATTTTTTTCAAATAGAAAATAAAAAATTGTTTTTATCTTTTTGGCTTGGAAAATATTATCGTATTTCAAACAAAAAATTGATTCCCAAAATTAATAAACATAATAAATGCAAAAATAAGGACACTTCAATATAGACTTTTGAAAAACAGTTTAGTTTTGTTTTACAACAGTTTATATTCAAATATTTTATTTTTATTTTTTAATTGACATTTAGTCAATGCTTAGAACTTTTAATTTGTTATGGTGATGTATTTACTTAATTGATAATTTATTAAAACATTCGATGTTTTAATAAACATTTTCGATGAAATTCTTATAAAATTTACAATAATAAAACACATTAAAACATTATAAAAATAAAAAATGCAATAAACATTTAGTTCATTTATTGTTTTTTAACATATTTCGAATATCATTTCAACAAATATCCAAAATATTAATAGATAAATAAGACCGAAGTCTAATACGTCAGACTTTGTGTACAAAGTTTAAGTTGAGTATTTCATCTTGTGAATGATCAAGTAATTTATTTCATTTTGTTGTATTAAAAATGAAACACATACAACAATAATCTTCAAACCAACTTACAAGTTTGTTCAAATAATTTGTTTTTTGTTAAGAGATGTGGTTGTTTTTAATATCATCTTGTATGAAACGTGCTTCTGAAATAAAAACATTGTTATTTTTGTTAAAACATTTTAATGTTTTTCGGATAACTATATATCATATAAACTGAAAACAAATAATCTTTTGTGAAAGCATTTTTATTTTCTTTGTTGTTTTTGATATTTTTGGTAATTTTTTTAAAAGATTTTTTACTTTGTTTTTTTACCCACCCCGAATATTTTTTACTCAACAATAATTATTTTTTGAAAAAATAATTATTTTTCAAGTAGAATTGAACCACCTCGAAAGTGTGTTAAAAGATTTGGTAAAATATATCATTATTTGGTAATTTGTTTTGATAAAACAAAAAACGTAATTTTATCTATTTAACTCATAAATTCAAATGAATCGAACTCCAACTGTTTATGAAAAACAATGTTTCATGAAAAAAATATCCATGTGCAAATCTTACAAAGAAGGCATTTATAGGAGAAAATTGACTAGGGGATCCTCTAGAG
>NW_004443751.1:6107-23063 GCF_000330505.1 Entamoeba invadens IP1 | reverse complement strand
TATCATTTTTTGTTCTTGCACCAAAATATCATAACAAGATTTCCATATGATGTTCCCAAGTTTTATTATCATGTCTTTGTCTATATAATTTCCATCAGGCATTTGTATCATTAAATTACCTCTTATTCCTTCTCTGTTTTCATTCTCATAAAACACTATGAATCCATCTTCAAATAAAAAGTCTTCTAATATATGTAAAACGTCCCTTTTCTTTTCATTTTGAATGATTCGGCTACATTGATTTGCTTTAATGCCTTCCTTCGAAAATTCAATCAATTTTTCTTTTCTTCTTCGTTTCATAAAACAGTGAAAGTCAAATGTGAAAATACTTTCCGATCGTAAAAATGTGATTGATTTTATATTTAAAAATTCAAGAGATAAGGCGTTAACTCTTTTTGGTTTTGACAACAAGATATCAGCTTTAGTTGCTATAAATGCTAATAACGTACATTGCAAATTAGTTAACAGGGTCCGTTCCGCTATGCAACGTAACTTCTCTTTTTCCCTTTGTTCCAAAGTCATTAATTTTGAATATTTTCAGATGTATTTGGATTTATAATTAATATTTATCTTAGCCTTTTAATTTCATAATTGCAACACCTAAATTGAGATATTTCACAGATGATAATAGTACTTTGATTTAAAAATTAAAAGCAATTTATTAATTCAACAATTAATATCTTTGTTTTAAACAGAGTTAGCAATAATATATATTTATTATCAAAAGTTTTATTATAAATTAAATAATTGTTTTGAATTTAATTATCAGTGTTTCAAATCAAAAATAACGATAAATTTCTATTTATGAGATTTTAAATATATAGATTATTAATAGCGTTGACATATTCAAATTCTTGTGTCATTTTATATAAATTTTAAACTGTTTTATAATTGAATTATTTCAAATAAATTTCAATATCCTTTCACAAAATTTTAATATTTTATCAAATGTAATAATTTCTATTTAAATTTCATAGTATATATATATAATGACATTCGTATTTTTGATATTAACACACAAACATTTCGACATTATTATATTTATTAAAAATACACACAATCTGGGATTGTAATATTTTTATTTTTAATAGAGAAATTTATTAGATATATTATTCCAAATAAAGTTGTTCCAGATTATACAGATCCTGAAAAAACATACCGGCATAGAATTATTTATAGTATATCATAGTTTTTTGTTTTTTGTCTTTTTTTAAATTTTTTATTGAAAAAACTATTAAATGGTTTTCATAAACCATTTTTATAGTTACCAGGTAGGTTTTTCTGGGGTGTGTAATGTTTTTAATTATTTTCATTTATATAAATAAAACTTTTATAATTATAAAAAACGATATTTTTTAAGTTTAATTATTTGTTTGAAAAAATATATCATTTTTAATGTAAAATCAAAAAAGTATATATAAAAAATACAATTCAAATATATTTTATTGTATTTTTTTAAATATTACAAAACAATAATTTAAAAATATTATGAAAATAACGTGAAATTTTGATTGTATCATGTGAAGTATTACAATTTTATAATAACATTTAATTACACCGATAATTAAATTAAAATTTGATATTAATTTAACAAATAATTAAATTTATTATTGTTATTTTTCGTTTCAACGTGTGATGTCATAATAATTTATTAACATTTATTATTATATGTAACAGTTATAGTATATTTGTTAAATTGTTCGATTTAATTATTTAAAATATTGTCGTTTACAAATTAAATTTTTATAATAATGTAAATGTGTAATTACAGTTTATTATATTATTATTTTTGTATAACATTGTTTCACTTTAATACTACAAATATTTTATCGACAAAATGTTGTCATATTGTGATTCGTATAAAAATAAATTAGTTCATTTAACAACACTCATTAAATATATCATATCAATAATAAACTATAAAAATCAAAAACAAATTAAAAACACATACCATTATTTACCATTTTTCATATTTCAACATGTCTCTCATACGTTCTAAATACCATTCATTAAAAAAATGATTCACAATCGAATGTCTAATTTAATTTTTTCATTTAAAATTTAAATTTGAATACATTAATTTATGATACCATTGAGTGATAATTTAAATTTAGTCTCATTAATGATTGGTTATCTTATAACAAAGTACATTAAATGAATAATTATTGTGAAGGTAAACAACAAAACATTTTAATAATAAGTTTGAAACGAGAAATGTTCACATAACAAACAGTGTTGTGTTTTTTTTGCTTAAATCAGTCCAGTAAATAAACATTTATAAAATGTTCATCATTTTGAAAAAATTATATAAAGGTATTTTTTAATCTTACAATCACCAAATGCAAAAAATCATTCTCTGTACTTTATTTGCTTATGCCGTCTTTGCAGCTGACTGTACAACCCCAATTGAAAACTGTGTGAGTTGCGACGAAGAAACGAAAAGTAAATGTGTTCAGTGTTCAGAAACTTTTTATTTGAATCAAGGAGCTTGTGTTGCCACATGCCCAGAAGGCACAACTTTAAACGAGGAGACAAAAGAATGTGTTGCTAATACTCCTCAAACATGCACAGCTGAAAATTGTGAAACTTGTGCTGAGGGAAAGACTGATGTCTGTGATAAATGTGCAGAAACTTTTTATTTGAATCAAGGAGCATGTGTCGCCACATGCCCAGAGGGCACAACTTTAAATGAGGAAACAAAAGAATGTGTTGCTAATACTCCTCAAACATGCACAGCTGAAAATTGTGAAACTTGTGCTGAGGGAAAGACTGATGTCTGTGTAAAGTGTAAAGAAACATATTATTTGGATTTGACTGACAAATGTGGGTTGGATTGTCCAGAAGGTTCAAAAAAGGATGAAACAAACATGAAATGTGTTGCTGATACACAGACATGCACAGTTGTAAATTGTGAAACTTGTGCTGATGAAAAGACTGACATCTGTGCCAAATGTGCAGCTACATATTATTTGAGTGAAGGCACTTGTGTCACCCAATGTCCTGAAGGCACTGTTAAAAATGACGAAAAAATGGAGTGTGTTGCTGATACTCCTCAAATATGCAATGTTGATAATTGTGACACCTGTGTTGAGGGAAAGACTGATATCTGTAATAAATGTAAATCCAACTATTATCTTCAAGTTGACCAAAAAAGTTGCGCAACAGACTGTGCAAGTGGATATAAAGACACAACAAACATGAAATGTGTGAAATGCACAACTGAAAATTGTGTCTTGTGCAGTGAAGATCAAAAATGTACAACTTGTGTTGATGGAAATTATCTCACAGAAGATTTGAAATGTGTTACAACTTGCCCTGAAGGATATGAAGCAAACAAAGAAACTAAGAAATGTGTAAAAATCACTTGCAAAGTCGAGAACTGCAAGACTTGTATCGAAACTGATATCAACAAATGTGCAATTTGCAACGACAAATTGTATGTTGTAGAAGACACTTATAAATGTGTTGCCAAATGTGATAGTGGATACAAGACCGATAGCACAGCTGGTGCTTTTGCTTGCAAAAAGTGCAGAGTCTCAAATTGCGCCAAATGTGATTCAAAAGTCGAGGAATGCCAACAATGCAGTGGGGACTATGACGTTAAAGATGGAAAGTGTGAGAAGAGAAATGATGATGCCGCAAATAGTATTTTCGCTTTCTTGGCGTTGTTTGCCATTTTCTTGATGTTCTGAGATTTTTAATTAAGAACTTCTTTAAATATTTTATTAAAACTTGAATTGATTAGATATGAGGGGTTTAAGAATTTATAGGGGTTTAATATTGATTACAGTCGAGGGAAAAAGTGGGATGCTGAGAAAAAGGCAGATGCTAATCTAAATATAAATTTATTTTGGTGTTTTTCATTTTATTAATTATTTGAATAATATTTTTTGTTAAAATTTATAGTAATTATATAAAAAGTAATAAAACTGGGATGCGGGTCTTGAATTAAAACCAAACATAAACTATATTTTATTTAAATGTTTTATAAAACTAATAAATGAAGTTGAAACTCAGAACTATTATTAATTAAATGGAACAACAATATCACTGGTTTGTACTTTTAAAGTAACCATTTAAGAGTTGGTGTCTATTTTACTTATGAAAGATATATTCAATTACACCTCCACATCAACTAACACACAGAACAGAGAAAGCGGAAGAAAATTATAGTATTTCATGAGAACGACGGAAGTTAGCAAATTCAATTGGCACTTCTACAAACTTATTAAATATTATTTGTTTGGAAGAGGCAGTATAGGTTTAAAATATAAGTTGATGTCCAAGATTACTTCTCCAAATCATTCCAAATAAATTCACACTGATTCTATTGTGGGAATGGTGTTGTGTGTTGACTACAGACTAAATAATTGTTTAAACTTGTTTTATTTTCATTTTCTTTTTATTTAGCAATACAACTGATAGTTTTTTATGACTGCTTATCTAAATGCACATAATTATCGATTCATTGTGTTTATGGTTATGTTTGTTTTGAAAATGAACATTAAACATATAACTTATAACGTCTTGGTGGAGTCTTTATTCGTCAAATTAACGATAATATTCATTTAGAAATTAACGAAGAAGAATTAATCAAAAATGAAAAATATTAACAGTCGATTGTTCAACAAAAAATGATGTGGTTTTATTTTCTGTTATAAAAATAAAAATACAGTAAATCAACTAAAATTTTAGAAGTGTTAAGAATATACATTTTTTGAACATTTATTTTTTTGTTTGAAAAATAACCAATGGTTGCGAGCATCCTTCTTTTTCTAGCATCCCCTTATTTCCGCCTATTGTAGTACATTTTCATAAAATATAAATGTTTTTAAGCATATAAAAATAATACGTATTTAAAAAATATAGGACTTCGATTAAAAAAATTTAAATTAAATTTTTTAAATTGTGTTTATTTGAAATAACAAGTATCAAAACACATAATTAATTATATGATATAACGAAATATGATATAAAAAATTAAAAACTATTAATTGGTCATATATTTTTTATAATTAATAGTTTAAAATTTAAAGTACAATGATTTGACTTTTAATAACACTAAAGTTGTAACATTTGTTTTAACTTTAATTGTGTTGTGTTTTTCGTGTAATTATTATAAAGTTACAGTTAGTTTCAAATTAATTTAAAAATGTTCAACAAATAAATATGATTGTACCAAATAAAATAAAAATATTATCAAAATAAATTTAAAGTGTTTCACAAAAAACAAAAATGTACCTTTTTTTCAAATGTCTGATAATTAATTATTATTGTTTCAAATAAAATTGTTTTTGTACAAATTAAAATTAAAATTGTTTCAAAATTAACATTTTTTGTTTCAAATAAAATTGACAAAAACATGAAAATTATAACTTGAATAATTGGCAAATGTTATAACTTCTAAATATATTTAACAAAATAAATGAATACATAAACACATGTTTAAACTTTATAATCAATATGAGTGACTCTATCGAATATGTGCCTAAGTCTGAAATTGCATTGTTCAAACACCCTTTTATAGGACCTTTATGTAAACCTCCAAACACTCCCCCAAATGTTTCTCCAGTTACTGAAAGTACACTTTTAGAACAACAAATCAATTATCATCCTCAATTATCTTCTCAAATGGAAGAAGACATTAAAAGCACCGAAATAGATGTTATAATACTCTCACGGATGAACAAATTTCATATCTTAGAGAGTTGTATGAAGAAAATGGATTGTCTCAATTCGTTGATTGGTATGTAAATAAAACCAAAATACCAACAGAAAGAGTGAAATTTTATATTAAAAAATTAAAAGATGGAAGCGATATAACAAAGAAGAAGAAAGGAAGAAAACCAAAATATACAGACGACATGTTGAAAGAGGTAACTTCGCTTCTTTGTCAACAAAATATGTCTCTGAGGCAAGCCAAAAAGGCCTTAGCAGAAAAAAATTACGATATTTCTGTATCTTCATTAGACAGGTACATAACCAATGAAAAATTGATGAAAAATGTCAAACTAGATCCTCTGTCATTTACAAAAGTGTCAATACGAGGAAAAGTTGCCAACACATTAGAAAATAAAGAACTACGTGTCAACAGATTGTTAGAGTTGAAAAGTTGTCAAAAAGCCGGATTTGCTGTAGTGTTTGTTGATGAATCTCATTGGAAATTGGGTAATGTAAGAACAAAACATTGGGGTTTAAAAGAGCAAAAACATTTTAGAATTTCTCTCCTGTCGACATTCAATATTAGTTGTATATGTTCGATTGCAGAAAGTGGAGGCAAATTTTGCAGGGTGTTTAATCAAGTCGTTGATGGAGATATATTTTCTGCTGGATTTAAATTGCTTGTTGAACATTATATCTGTTTGCTTGGAAATGTCGTTTTTGTATTGGATAACGCTGCCGTACATCAAAAAGAAATCATCAAGCTTGCAGAAAATAGAGGCTGCAGAGTTCTTTTTAATGCTCCATATTCTCCAGAGTGCAATCCGATTGAAAACATATTTGGTATATGGAAAACTAGAGTTGGTAAACTCGAGAACAATGATTTAAAAGAACTGTTAAAAAATATTGGAGATTGTTTTGAAAGTATCGAAAAGTTTGATGTCAGAAAAGTTATTGGTAATTTTTTCAACGAAATAGCCGAAAAGTGATGAAAAGAAACGATTAATAGCTAAATGTTTATTATTTTTGTTAATTTTATTTGAAACAAAAAATGTTAATTTTGAAACAATTTTAATTTTAATTTGTACAAAAACAATTTTATTTGAAACAATAATAATTAATTATGAGACATTTGAAAAAAAAGGTACATTTTTGTTTTTTGTGAAACACTTTAAATTTATTTTGATAATATTTTTATTTTATTTGGTACAATCATATTTATTTGTTGAACATTTTTAAATTAATTTGAAACTAACTGTAATGGAAAAAAGTCTGGCTCGATAAGAATAACAATATTTTATTATAAACAATTATTTATTATTAGTTTATATTATTTTGATTTTTTGGAGTTTTAATATATGTTTTTGAAATAATACAAAATGTTTTTAATATTTTAGCAACAAATATTATAATTTACTATAATTTGCAAACGAGCTAAACTTTTTTATCGAGACAAACTTTTATCTTCCAACTCTAGATCAATATTATATGAAATATCAAAAAAATGATGATGATTAATTTTTAAATAAATATTATATATTATTATGTTTTGGCTATTTTTAAAAAACAAATTAGATTAAAAACTCAAATTAAAATTTTAAAGTAAGAAAGCTATCATGACTATAGCTAAAATTGCATAAACGGCATTATCTCCATTGCATTTTCCTCCTTCCAATTTGTATTCAGCCATACATGTGGTGCATTCATCTACTTTTTCACAAATTGCGCAACCTTCAATGGTACATTTTATGCATTTCTTTTTGGTTTTATCTGTCATATATCCTTCTGGACATTTCTCAACACATTTCGAAGTGTCGGGCACAAGATAGAAATTGTTTTTGCATTGAGTGCACTTGTCTTTTTTATCACAAACGTCGCAATTAGCAGTCGCACAAATATCACACTTTTTGACTGGAGTCTCAACTGGTTTACCAACGGTGCATAAATCACCACATGAAAGTTTGTCGGTAGAAATGTATTTTGTTCCACATTTGGTGCATTGTTCAGCAGTTCCAACTGTTTCACAAGTTTCGCAGTCATTAATAGTGCATTCTTCACAAGTCATAATATCTTTATTAGCTTTACCAATTTTGCATGTTGAATCACAAGTTCCATCAAGATTAACGTAATCAGTTGTTTTTGTACATTTGGTGCATTTTGTTGTTGAACTTCCAGCAACTTCTTCACATGCGGCACATCCACTTCCACATGCGTTTTCTGATGTATCACACTTTTTATCTGATGTTATTTTTCCGTTTGCACAATCAACACATTTATTACCATTCATGTATTTGTTTTTAGTTTGTTCATTACACGTTAAACATTTGACACCATTCGTATCTGTTGTGTCTTCGATACACGTGGCACAATTATATGCAACGTTACAGGCAGTACACACACCTTCAGAAGAAATATATCCAACAAAATTTGGGTCACATTTTGAACAAACTTTTGCATCAGAACATTGTATGCAATTAGATCCACATTTTGTACATATTTCACCCTTTAGATAATAACCATCACTGCAACTTGAACAAGTAGAAGCATCACTGCAAACTGAACAACCAATTGTACATTTTATACAAGAACCACTTTTCAAATAATAACCAACTGTGCATGAAAGACATGTTGTTTGATCAGCTTTGCACTTCGAACATCCTATTGCAGTAGCACTACACTCCGCTTCTGCTTTGCAATTACTTACTTCAAGATAATACCCGTCACTACAGCTAGAACATTCAGTGGCATCACTGCAAACAGAACAGCCAGTCGTACATTTTGTGCATGTGTTACCATTTAGATAAAATCCGTTATTACAATTGATGCAATCGTCAGCATCAGTACATTCTGCACAATTACTTTGACATGGTTCGCAAGATTGTTTTTCATTAAGATAATAACCACTTGTGCATTGAGTACAACTCGTCGCATTAGTACATTCTGCACAATTAGTTCGACATGCTTTGCAAGATTTACTTCCTTCGGGATAATATCCATTATAGCATTGGACGCAAATAGAACCATTGTTACATACAGCACAGTTTAATAAACACTTCACATTTTTTATTATTTAAATAGTATTTTAAATCACACATTTCGCATTGATTTGGAAGATCTTTTTTGCATGTAAGGCAATTCTCTACAGGCGGATCACAATTATTCGAAAAAGCTGTAAATACTGTAAATGATAAAAATATTAAAGTTTTCATTAAATGATAACCAAGTTTATTAAAACGTTTTTAAACTTAGAGTTATTTATTTTTATTTATTTGTTTAAAACAAATTGTCTAATTATTATCTGACATGTTTAATATGTGGAGTTCTTGTTTCAACAATTTTTACCATCATATCGTAGTGATAAGATATTAAAAACGATTGTAAACATTAACACAAGTAGTTTTTATTCGAAATGGCTAAAAAGAAGGATAACTTAAAAATATTAAACAAATAATAAATAATAAATATTAGGAGAATTATAAACAAAAAACATACAAATATGTTTCATTCTTTTTCGTTTTTTGAGTCTCGTTCAACTTTTCCATCATTTTAAATTGATTGTTGTTGTTTATTAACAATTTATAATATGCTTTTATGTTAAAATAGAAAACATTAACTTTGTTTAAAACATTAATTATTTCATTAAAAATAAGCATTTTTTGTATTTTAATATTGTAAAATAAAATTGGATTTCTAATTAACTGTAATTTAAAAATATAACAAGTAAATTTACTATAAATAGCATTACAAAATGGTCGACCACTATATAAGGTTAGTACGGCTTCTAAAACAAATTATTTACACAGAAGGTACACTTTGAAAAACGATTTTTAAAACAAATTTTCTTGTATTTTCACAGAAATAAAAGAACGTAAAAAACATGTCAATAATTAAATTTGTATATTCTACATCACAAAATTACAATAATAATAAAATTATTACAGTTTTAGACAAAACCCATGAAACTTTTTGCAAAAATAGGGTGACTGGGTAAAAATAGAGGGGGTCTTAAAAATAAAACTATTTTTTTGGTCTTGATTATGCAACACTATCATTTTATTTTTTTGTTTTTTTCTTTGAACATTTTATTTATAAACTGGTTTTCAAAAGTCTGTACTGGGGTGTCCCGATTTTTTGCATTTATTTTGTTTATTATTTTTGGGAATCGTTTTTTTGTAATAAATTCGCTTATTTTTTCCAAGTAAATAAGAGAAAAACAGTCTTCAAAAAATATTTTTTTACTTGAAGAATTTTTAAGCATTAAAAAAAATCCATAGAAAATTTGAAATAACAGGATTTTTGTTTCTGAAAAACACGTGAATGTTCCCCAAAGTGCATTTTATTATAAAAAGCTGATAAATTTAATGTCAATCTTTTTCAAAGTCGAGTCTTCATTTATAATAATAAAATAAATAACAAGCGCTAAAGTATTGCGTAATATCGATATACTGATGGTGTTCACAACAATGACTGAAATATCAAAACACAAAATTATTAATTGTTTGCTCTTATTTATTTTTTCTTTAAAACTCGTTATTTCATTTTCTTTTGTTTAAAAAACAAAACCACATGTTTGTTTTTAATTAAAATGAAAAACTAACGAAACTGATATTTAGTTACAAATTGACACAAACAACAACATCCCAATTTATTAACGTGTTTATCGTTGTATGATTTGACCAACAACGTAGAGTTTGTGTTGTGAAGTATCGAGTTGTGGTCAAATCAAATAACGGGATCGGGTTTTTTGGAAAAGGCTGGCTAATATTCCGATAAATTCCCGAATTTGTACAAAAATAATTGAATGGGATTGGTATTTTTTCAAAATTAAGTCGGTACTTTCGATTTTATGTTTCATTGTTTTTAGAAAAAATAAAAAATAAAAAACGGGACTTTAGGAAGTTTTAAAAATACTGCGGTACAGACTTTTGAACTACAGTTTATATGCAAAACTTTAACAATGCAATTATGAATAAATACACTTAAAATTGTACTATAGTTTAGTTACAAACATTCAAGATATCAACATCAATTATAACCATTTATAGTTTTTTTTATATTTTTAATTAAAAAATGAAACAACATAATTTTAATACCAAACAAACAACTTTTTATGAAAATTGTAGTATTTTCCCGTTTTTCCCAAATAAACTAACCAATTATAAAACCAAAATATTATAACTAAAACACAAACAAATTGAATTATTAAATCTTTAAAACCGTTTTGATTATTATTTGGTTTATTTTGCTATACAAAAGAATAGCAAAGAACAAGGATGAGTAAGCAGTGGTGGTGATGGATGGTCTTGGTTCACATTTCAATGAAGAAGCATCCAAGTGGTTCACCAACAACCATATGGCTATTTTGAAATTGTTCCCACGTTCTTCACACATCACTCAACCACTTGACGTGTCTGTTTTTGGAGTTCAAAATGTTTGTTTCGTTTATAATAATAAAATTATAAAAAAATAATTATAATAAACTAAACTTTAGAAACTTATCCAACTTCATCAAGTTGATGAAGACTTAAATTTTAGAACAATTGATTTGCAATATTTGGATCATGTTTTGGGTACTTTGAACTTGGAAGACGCCATCTGTGTTAAAGGTAAGAAGAAAGACATAATAAGGGATCTATATGAGGGGAGATTGACAAAGGCTGATATTGAATTCACCAGAAGTCCTTTGTCCAAACAAATAATATCGATCTACGCGTCTTGTGACAAAGCGACTTCTGGTGTTACCATTGTCAACGCGTTGAGAAAGTGTGGGTTCTTCAACACCCAGTGCGTCAAGGGTGGAGAGACTTGCTTGCGCGTCAAGTTCTTTCCAGAAAGATCGAAATTGATGATGACTTTTTTGTGAAAACCGGTGTTATTTGAAAGAGAGCGATTTGTTGGAAGGAGAAAAGCGGTTGTTGCACACGACATACCGGAGTTCGAAGATGAGTATGAGGCCAATGATATTTCCCAATAAGTTTAATATCGAGATCTTTACCAACATAATTCGACCTCGTTTACTGTTTTTTGATTTTTTGTTAAAAAGTATAAAACAATTCCGAAATAGTATAATGTATAATTAGTTATTAATCATATAAATATTTTATATTTTTATAATACATATTTAATATATTATAGTTAAATAAAAACCCATAATATTTATTTATAAAAGTTTTTCAAATTAAAATATAAATCGAATCTGAAGGAGTATGAATATTTCTTAACCGACCAACAGTATTTTTTTTCTTTAGCAAAATGCACGAGACGCAAAAAATTGCGTTTTTTTTCTATAAATAAAAAACTGATAAAAAAATCTAAAAATAAATAATATTTTTAAATTCTTGTTGGCAAAATAACATCGATAAATGTTACATATTCATATTGTTGTTGTTCAATATACACAAGTCCAAATAATTTAATATACACGTGTTCTGAATTGATGATATATATGGTATTTGATCGATAAACAGGAAATTTAAAAATAATAACATGTAATATAAAGGCTTATTCAAGATTGTTTGGACTTTGGTTTTTTTCAAATAAACAAATAAATCGTTGAAGTTGTAACAATAACATTATCGCCTTTGACTAAGTTGTTTGTTAAATACATCATATTCATTGCTCGCTCTTATACAAATCAAAACAATTTATCGAGTTAGCAATCTATTGTTACGAAAAAAAATATTAAATAATAAATATTATCGTTTCATTTTTTGCTGTGTGTTTTCTAATGATATAACAATAACACATATTAATTGTTTTTTTGATAATATAAATCCAATTGATTTATAACACAGTTTTGTATTCGTTCTTTATATATTATTTTATAGTTATAATTAATTTTTATTTTCTTTTTTTTTCTCGATACTATCAATATATAATACAAAATACTTAAATGTTTTTATTGCTTTTCAAAAACAATAATTGATGAGTAATTTTTTGCCATAAAAAATATTTTTTTATTACAAACAAACTTGATAAAAAATATACTGAATTTTAATTTAAAATATTATGGTTGAATACATGAGTAAAGATGGAAAAAATTCATGGGTTAAAACCTCTTTTTCAACAACCGATGAAGACTTTTCGGTTATTGTTGATAGATATCCCAAAGTATCTAACATGAATATTGATGTCACTCCATTGGATTATTTCAATTTGTTTTTTACAGAAGAAATAAAAAATTTTATTATTAATTCTTCAAATAAATTTGGAGAAAAGGCAATAAAAAACAAAAGTGGAAGTAAACACTTCAAAGAAATTACCAAAAGTGAATTTGATGCTTTTTTGTCAGTTTCTATTTTTCAGGCAAATTATCTTGATACTAAACTGCCCCTTTCATGTTTGTGGAGTGGGGTAACAGCAAAACCGATGTATGTTGGACCAATTAGTATTAGTCGTTATTTGCAAATTAAATGGGCACTACGATTTGATTCAAATGCATTTGAACGCGTAGTTTTACGAAAAGGTGATAACGAAAACAATGAATCAGTCGTAGTTGATGACGAAGATGACGAAGATGACATAGTCAGAGCAAGAGACGAAGAAATTCAACCTGATAATTTAGATGACGACCCGATTGATATTAACAACAATTTTACTACTTCGTTTCCAAAAACAAGTTTGACAAAATTGAATACAATTTTTCTTGCTACTAGAATGCAATTTGGAGGAAATTGCAATTATATTCCAATAGGAAGCACTTAAATCAATTCATTTCAAAATACAGAATGTTCAAATCAAATTGTTATTTCATCACAACAAACTACATCTACTTGTACCACAACATTAATTAATTCAACAACACCATCAAACACCCAAAACGCTATTACTCTTCATTCTTTATCACAACATTCACAACACGATAATGTAACATCACATGAAGTTTTTTCAGTCCCAAGAACAGTATTGATACAACCAAGGACTAATCACAATGGACTTAATATGGAAGATATGATAAATTCATTGTATCCAGACGAAGAGTTAAATTGGGACAATTTTAAATATGTAAGTGAATTGATTAGACGGTTCCGTTCCAATTTGATTGACATACAAAACAATTATTATCTAAACTCAACAGAAATAAGTATAGATGAAAATTTATATCGCTATTATGGTAGATGTAAGAATGTAACTTACATGAAAGGAAAGCCATCTAAATATGGAATTAAGTTTTTTTTGCTTGTTGATTCTATTTCAGGATTTATAATGAATCTTCAAGTATATAGAGGAGCAAACAATGGAATTCCTGTTGATAACTTAGGAGCCAAAGTTATTGTACAATTAATAAAAGAATTGAATCACAGACAGTTGGGTACACCAACTTTTAACATAAACTTGACAACCGATCGTTTTTTTACTTCCGTACAAGCCGCAGACATTCTAAGTCCTTACGGGGTGACATTAACTGGAACAGTTAATTCCAATCGCAAATTTTTGGCTCCGAACCTTTTACTAACAAACAAATCAAGAGAAAACGTAATTGCAATTCAGACTTTTGGTGGTCAAAGAGTTAATCCAATTCAATTAGTTAATTTTAAAGATAAAAATCGGTGTGTTGCAATTCTGACATCAAGAATTGTTGATTTGAAAATGCACGCCAAAGAAAAAAGATTTAATGTCAATCTCGTTTACAACAAGTTTATGGGAGGTGTCGATGTTGCTGACCGTCTTATGACAAGGTACTCAACAAAACGTGTGTCAAGAAGATGGCCTCTCGCAATTTTTTACCACCTTTTGGATATGGCAATCCACAATTCTTATATCATGTATATATGGTCTAAAATGAAGAGGAAACCTACAGAGACTTCAGAAGGAACAACATTCATACAATCAGTGGACGTATCTCAAATTGATCCTATCAACGAAGACACCACAAAACAACAACCAACTTTTGAAGAACAATTCCAAAATAAACTTAGCGCCATTGTCGCGAAACATTCCAGACTGAAATACTACCAAAAACTCGCGTTACAGTTGGGTGAAAAAAATGCAAATTTAAGACTTAATCAATCTGTATCATCATATGAAAAAAGAATAATTGCTGTTTTTCTAGGAGTAGATATAATTGACACATCTTCTTTACCTGACACTATTGATCAATAAAGGCCATTGTTGTATCTGTGACAAACTCGGAGGAGATCGTCTTACTAGTTGTGATTATAAATACAATTGTTGTGTGTGTAATACTCATGTCTGCAAATATCATCACGAAATTGTCTGTGATTTGTGCAGAGGAGTAAATTTGCAAAAAGCAAAAGAACTGGGTGAACAAAGAGCCGAAAAATAAACAAAACAAATAATATTTTTGTTGATTTTGATTTATTCAAATTATAAAAATTAAAAAATGAATTAAAAATAGCCAACATTTAAATGATAATACCAAAATTTTTAAATATATAAATTTAAATTTGATTTTGGTAAAAAATAATAGGTTTTTTCATTTTTTTATTTTTGAACGCGTTTTTTTTTGCGTCTCGTCATTTTTAACCGGTTAAGGTGGGTTTGATTTAGAATGTTTTTTCATAGTAATAATAAAGTTTATAATTTAATATGTAAAGTAAAAAAATATCATTTGGATTGTGGTAACTTAATAATAATTGTAGTAATCATAATAGTATACAAAATAATATAAATTTGATAACTGTAAAGACAAATCATATGATAAATATTGTTATGGGTTGTTTTATAACTATAACTAATTATTATTATAAATTATAATACAATATACAAAATGTTCAATCGTTATTTTGTATTGATATAAATTTGTAATTGTTAGTTAGAAAAAAATGCGATAATATAATACTTCATAAAGGTAGTTAAGACTTAACAAAAATAGTGAAACTCGAATCAACACGATTCCAAAATCAAACAAAAACACTGTTTTTATTGAATTTATTTAATAAACAAAAAAGAAAGTTTTTTAGTAAAAAGAATCAAAAAAATATGATGTGACTTTCTCCTGACTCTTTATATACAGTGTTATTTACTGGGTTTTCGATTCCCATTATTTTCAATAATTATTGAGTCAGTTTATTAATTATTTTGTCAAAAAAATTATTTTGTCACATATTTTAATTAAACACCACCTACAATTATTAGTCCAGCATAATTAATAAATAGACTATGCAAAAAATATTAATACCATCATAAATAATTTTAATATTATAATTTTTATATTTCATTCACAAAAATAAATAGACGCACCACAAACTTATATGTTCAAGTCATTTAGAATTATTAAGGTTTTTTCTGAATTATTTCACTTTCAAAAAAAAATCAACATTAAAACTATTTCAAAGTATGATGAACCGAGCATCAGTAGATCATGTTGATCTCACAGATTCAGATGCACGGGCCGATTATATACAGTTAACGCCTACACCTCTACTGGGTCATCAGCTTCAATCATTTGCAACCCAACTATTCATTCCGTCTCCAATACAACCAAATCCAAGATGAAGACCGAAGATATTTGAGCCAGAACATTCAGAACACTAAAAGCACCAATACACCAAAATTGGTTTGAAGCTCAAGCAACTGTTTGTTGAAGAGTTTGGAAAGAAACCTGACCAGAAATCAGAAGATTTTTAACAGACTTTTGGAATACCTATTCATTGCGCTGCTTTGCTGACAAAGTTGATGAAAGTGAGAAGTATATATCCTTTGAACCATTAAAACCGCAAAAACTGCATTACTCATTTCGTTCACATTGTTAAACAGCATTTAAAAATAATTACACGAAATTAATGCTACAATGCAAAGATGTAGAAATGAAGTTTGGAGGAAAGTGTATGCTCAAGATAATTTTTAAATTAATTTCATTGTCATAGTTTTTTATAACATTTTATAAAGAAATAATTTATTTTTTTTGTTGAAAGTGAAATAATTCAGAAAAAACCTTAATAATTCTAAATGACTTGAACATATAAGTTTGTGGTGCGTCTATTTATTTTTGTGAATGAAATATAAAAATTATAATATTAAAATTATTTATGATGGTATTAATATTTTTTGCATAGTCTATTTATTAATTATGCTGGACTAATAATTGTAGGTGGTGTTTAATTAAAATATGTGACAAAATAATTTTTTTGACAAAATAATTAATAAACTGACTCAATAATTATTGAAAATAATGGGAATCGAAAACCCAGTAAATAACACTGTATATAGTTTTTTATTTTCACTGGTATATATTAGTTGTTTTAATTATTCTCAAATGTGTTTTTATTATATACAATTTAAATATAAAAAAAACATTTTTGATATTTGGTCTGGCAATAAGTAGTTTGAAGC
>NW_004443751.1:2561-6007 GCF_000330505.1 Entamoeba invadens IP1 | reverse complement strand
TATAAAACAGAAAAATCATATTTTAATGAATAATAAATTGTTTGAAATAGTTATTTTAAAATAAAACTTTAGGATTATTGTTGTATTTTTACTTTGTTCAAATGCAAAACAAAAAAGTTTTTGATGTTTTGATCTTTAATTTATTAAACAGTTTTGAGAAGGCTTGGAAAAACGAAAAATAAATCAAATCTGCTACCTTTTTTTGATCACTTTGGGAAACTCTGTGTTAAGACGTATATTTTACGTTTTATGTAGTTGTGTGTGGACTCAATTGAAAATAAAATCATTTTATTTTGATTTGTGAAACACGTTTATAAAAAACAAAACAAATCGAAAATAACTTTTTATTACGTTTCGTTTTTATTAAAAAATAAATTATGCATAGTAAGTTTATCTAGCTAAATCACTATTAGATTGTGGCATTTTTTTATTTTTTATTTATTTTTATAGTTGTTTTTTGGTTCAGATTTATTAAAAATTATAATTAAATTTTTGAAAAGTGTAAAGTTTGCCGAACTTTGCATTTCCTCAAATATTTGGCAAAACGCAATAATTATTAATGAAGTTGATATTTACTATCATATTATATATGTATAGTTTAAGTGATTTTGTGGTTAACAAATCACTATAAATTTATAAAAAAATGAAATAATAGTTCCAAACACAAATTCTGGTTGAAAAAAATGTAATTAACACAAACTAACAATAAATTGAATTTGATTTGCAGCTCTCGTTTTTATACATTTTTATGAAAAATTAATGTATATTTAGTAAATATAATATCATATTACATATTATTATTGTTAGTTTTATAATACTTAAACTATGTGTGCAAGTTTTGTAAATATTGAAAATATAGCAAATTTATTTGTAATATCGGAACTAACTAAATAGTTATTAACATAATTTTATAATTAAATTAAAATTGGGGACCTACATTAACAATTACCACCACCTTTACCAAAATAAATATTTGCCGCGAGTGTTTTTTGAAGGAAGTCCACTTTTCAGCCACTGTTTGTGCGTCCCCATGTCACCCACTTTCCTTGTCCGTACTGTGTGGACGCGGATGTGGTTCCCCCGCTTGCGGGGGGGTTCAGGGGGATCCGCGCCAAGGGAGGACTTGGAAAGTGGGTGAAACGGTGCACAAACAGACTGTTTGAGTGTGTCTTCAGAGCCTTTTTTTTCAATGCTCCGTCTTACTCGGTTTCCACTAAATCAAGGTGAATTTTCGGCATTTTTTGAATTCGGGAACCAGACCTAATATTATCCCAGTTTCCTATTTAATATAATTTTAATTTGAATATGATTCGAAATAGAAAAAATAATTCTATTTTAAGAGGTGGTGGTGGTCAATGTAGGTCCCTTAAAATTGTGTTAATAAATAATTTTATTATATAATTAATTTTAAATAATTATTAAAATTAATTATGTGTTACATGTATAATTTTTAATATTAAATTGTAATTATAATAATAAAAATCTAAGCAAATTGTTGATAAAAAATTACTTATTTATCAAATTGTTAAGTTTAGCAATCATTTTTTTGCCGTTTTTTTTATTAAGTATTTATCCGATTGTATAATGTCCAATAATTTGTAAGACAATATTTCCATGTGTTTTTTCAATTTAAGATGGAAATCTTTGTAGTTATGTTGTAATACATCAAGATTATAAATCCAATCGAAAATTTTACCATTTTCTGCATACTTTTTAGAATAATCCGGATCCGTTTTTTAGCAGTTTTGAAATATTTCTCCAATTCGTATCGTTTTCTAATTAAACTTCTTGTCAATCCAAATTTGTTTTTAGCAATAAATCCTGGTAATATTTTATTAAAATATATATGAGATTTGGCTAAAAGTGGTAATTTTTCTGTAATAAATTTAAATATTTCTCTCGCTTTATAATAATTCATATTTTTTTCGTTGGCATCGACTTATTTTTCTAATTCATTTGAAAAATCCGAATACGTTTTTAAATGTTGTTGTAATATATTACTTTCTGTTTTATTCACAATTCTTTCACCAGTAGAATCTACGTACTCAAACATTTTGGGGCTTTGACTCGAAACTTCTATGTAATTTTTAAGACCATCGCAAAAACGAAATAAATGTGTATCAAATATTTCCATTTGTTTTGTAACATCAATACCAAAAGTAATTTCTTTGTCTTTTTCAGGATCGTTTCCAAATAATCCAGCAAAAGTTAAACATGTGAGTATTGTTAATACTATAACAGATTTCATACAATATGAAGATATCGATATTTTTTGTAATTTATATCGATAAGTGGTGTAGTTTTATACACAAAAAGATGTGTAATACATCCAAAAATAAAAAATATTCTTTTTGTACTTCTTTTTTTAAATAAGCTGTTATTTTTCCTCTTCACCTTAAAGGGATTCATGAGGATTGTTAATTTTTCTGAGGATGGTAAATATCTTAAACATAATTTCGATCATTTTGGATTTTTTTGCCTAAGATAAATAAGGTATATTTTGAAACACGTGTTTTTCTTTAAAAATGCTATTTATGGATTTTTTGAAAGATGATTCTTTCAGTTGATTTTTACAAAAAAATAATCTATTTCTATTTTCTGATTTACCACAAGACTAACCTTGGTTTATATGAAAACAATAAAGAGACATTAAAATTATCGAAAAAGTCGATTTTTTAATCAAAATCACAAAACAAATTAATCTAACAATTTTTAATCTTTTTTACAAAAATACAATTTATTATAAATCAATTCATAATATTTCAAACAATAAAAATTGATAGCAAATTACATACTGATAATTAATACTTTATGCGATGACAATTTATGTATTTGCACAAATTCAAAACGCGAGGTTTTGGATATCGATGAAACAACGACTGATAAATAAACAAATTTTTAAAATAAAATCATTTTTGTTATAAACTGTTTTATTTATTTTTTTCACCCCTGTACACAAGAAATATATGTTTATATTAATATTTTATATAATACAATATTAATTTTAATAAATGTATCTTTAATTCAATAATCAATTTTATTTATTATTTGGCGTTTTTGTTGTGTTTTGACGATTTTTGATATAATCAATTAACAAAACCCACTTTATAATAATTCTTTGATAATTTTATTTATAGAATTATAAATCAGAAGTGGCAGTGCTATACATATCTCTGAGGACGGTAAGTCGTGTAACAAACAGACATTATCAACACAGACTTAAACATCTAAGAAGTGAAATGACGTGTTCCCATGTTCAAAAATAGTAACTTACTCAATATACATTTCAGATAGATGTAAAAGTGTAATCTTTCTATTTCTGTCATCCTCAGAAAATAAATGCCATCCTCAGAACTGTAAATCTGTTTAAAACACAAGTTAATATCAAAATGAAACAATCATATTAAAATATACACAATATGATTAACTTTGTTATTATAATAAAT
>NW_004443751.1:0-2461 GCF_000330505.1 Entamoeba invadens IP1 | reverse complement strand
AATCGAATAAAAATATTCGGCATTTCCAAATAACATTTTCTATTTCAGATCATTTGTTTATAGTACTAGAATAGTTCATTACCACCCGAGACAGGTTTTTCCAAACGAGACAGCTTTTTCGCATGACTGTACTTATGATAAATAATCAAATAATTTAAATTGTCAGATACATTTTTAATATCAACAGACTAATCAATCAATATTTATTCGATAATAAAGTTTATTTATTGATTTGATTACAATTAGTATTTAAAAGTAATTTTGTATTTTAGAACCACAAGAAATGTAAATTTGAGAAAGCAGTTCCAATAATTCATCTTAATTGTTTTTGGTTTTTAAATTAGAACTTTCTTATGTTGTTTGCATAAATTTAAAGCTATTATGTATACTAGATTACGTTAAAAATCCTCCTCAATATCTTTTTTACCCATAACAAATAAATTTGTTTTTATTATACTCTTCATAAACTTTATATTATTATTGAATTTCAACTTATTTAAAGATTGTGGGTATTAAAAACATCAAAGTGTCGGTTTTAATGTTGTTTGGTCAACAATAAAACAGTTTTAATTTATATAAACAACATAGATTAAATAAAACAAAAAGAACCAAAAGAATAAATAATAATTTGCAATTGAATTTAATTCTTGTGGTATAAAAAGTACCTAATAGTTTAAAATTTGATAATGTTAAAATCGAACATTATTGAATAAAAAAGATAATTTTAAAACATTTGCAGTAAAAAAGTATATTATTACAAATATTATGTTTATTACGAAAGGTTAATATAGACTTTATTAAAATCATTATTATTTTTAATAATACAACTTATATACAAAACAAATTAGATATGTTTTGTTGTATTTTTCTAATCAAATAGAACAATCATTTTCAACCAAAAATTAAAATTATTTGAATAATAAAATATCGAACACATTAAATATTTATGTCAATGATTATTTATATTTGAACTATCTCACTTAACTCAACGGTGTTGGTGATACAATAATCTGTATAATAATATTCCAATAAATAATATTCCAAATATTTTTTACATGCTTCTATTTACTGTATATATTTGTTATTAAATCTTTAATAAAAATTGTTTCATATATTGTTGTTTAAAATTAAAGTTAAATTTAAATGTAAATTTTGATTCAAATTATTTGTTCGGGCTTATAATTCATTTTTTATAATTATACATGATAACATTTGAAATTTTTTAGAACTAGACTCGACAAACAATTATTATTGGCTGGAATATTATTTTTAAAAGACGATATTAAACACAAAATGGAAAATATATGTATAAAATGCAGAAACATATATAAATTGAATAGATATAAATTCTACAATATTAGTTCATATTTAATTTTTCAATATTATTTAATATTTAATATACATCTAAATATTTACACATATTATATGGCTAACATATTTAACCACTCATTTTCAATAACACATCCACAGATTAACAACATGTGTAGTTACAATGTTCCAAGTGTTGGGCATCAACAAAGTTGTATTTCTTTAAATAACATCAACGTTGCGCCACAACATATTAGATATCATGATCAAACAAATTATTTTTCAAGGACATATGGTAGTCAGTCTGGACAATTTGACCAAAATATAATTTCTCAATTGAGTACAATACCAGCAGAATATTTCAAAAATTGTTATATTCAACAAATTCAAGCACGCTTACCTATATTTGGGATTACTCATAATTTAATACAAAATACACCAATTCAAACATTGTTTGATCAAAATACATTCCATTTAATGATCTATCAAATCAACAGTTAACTCCACACACTTTTGAGTCAACAGTTATAAATACACAGAGTGGTTTTTTTGTGTCCCAATTCCATACCAAACAAATTCAACAAATATTGTCACATCAATACCAGAAGAAGTTATATCGACTAAAGAAACACAAAAAAATGTTAAGAAATTAAAAATTACAATACAAACATCAAAAAATGAAAATGAAATTAATGATGTGTATTTATGTGAACAATACCATCCTCCCATTACACAGATTACCAGTCAAAAACCAACAAAAAACTTATTTCTTTTTACCTGTTATCGATGGATACGTTTTTCACCCCCCAAAATGGTTCAAGAAAATATTCCAAGTGCCCTTTCTGTAAAGTGAAAATTGAGGTAATTTTAAATGAAGGAAATGGAGAGTCTTTTAAATTTGTTGATTATAAGTTTTGTGATAAATGTTGTATTTACCACCCACATCCTCCCAACAAAAAAAGAAAAAAGCGATGACCAAATCAGAAAACTTGTGACGACTGGATCAAATGTTACACTCTCTGGAACAAAGCTACTCGAGCTATACAACGAAATTAATCCTATGGACAAACGGAGACAAACATCAATACGGCGTACAATAAATTTAATCAAATCGGAAATGGTCGAAGTGATTTACTGGAACTTTTGGAAAGTG
>NW_004443753.1:255511-256818 GCF_000330505.1 Entamoeba invadens IP1 | reverse complement strand
GTTTTCTTCATAAATTTTAAATAAAATATCAATTTTCCCAAGTTTTTTCCATCAACTTTTCTTTTTATTTAATCATTTTATCTCATTTTGTCCATGTTTTTTTTTTGTAAAAATGTATTGTCACGTAAGCCAGTGCAGGTATGGCGCTTAGTGCAAGTATGTCGCAGGTCTTTAAATAATATTAAGTTCGGTTCAAAATAATATTTTAAAATGTGAAATTAAAAAATAGATTTCATGTGTTTGTTTAAAAATGTATAACAAATATTATTATACAAAATACACAACAAAACGATAAAAAAATTCGTTTTGACAACGAATTTAAAATAATTATTTATCGTAAGTTTGAATATTTATTTTTGTTTTATCTTATTACAGTAAGATGTATTAATGATATTTATAAAGTATATTTAATATTAATTATATATAAATTACAAACGTTGTTTAATTCCAACCGATTAAATAATTAGATATTCTAAATAAAAACGTTTTTAAATGTGTACAAATGTTAGAACGGCAATATTTGTTTTTTTGCTCTGTCACTATATGATTTATTATTATAAAAGTAAAGTTAACATTTTCGCTTTTTATTTCCCGATTATTTATGTTATTTAACTTCAATAAAACAAAATATTAATACTAAGAAGTTATATTAGAATGTGAGCAAATAACCTAGATTATTTACATTTCTATATTAAATTGCTGCTGCTCAACACTACCACCCTTGATTTTAATTTTTAGTTTATAATTTATTGTTTTTTATAATTTTTATTAAAATATTATAGTATCATATGATTAATAATATAATTATAATTGTATAGTTTGTTTAATAATACAAATCAGAAAATTTTATAATTTTTGCTGTGTCTGGACAAAAATTGCATTTGTACGAATGCATTTCTCCTATGATTTTAATATAATATTTATAATACCATTTGTTCTCCAAAGACATAAACAACTTGTTATTTTAGAGTTTTAGGGGTTTGATTTTTTTTATTATAATTCAATTTAATTATAAATGAACACAAGCAAAATCGACTTTTTTCTCAAAAAACAAAGAAAAGACCGAATCAAATTTATTTTCCTATTTATAAATGGTGGTACTTATTTTTTTATATTTTGGCTTATAGTTCAAAAAGTTTCACAAAAATTACTCACTTACGTGGGTTTATTCCAAATTAAGTGAGTTTATACCACCACTGTAATTGTTTTTTATATTTATATATATTTAATTAAATAATATAAATATGGTTTGATCAATATTGAATTTGCCATTAATTTTGAATAACATTTTGTTTTTCTTTGATAAG
>NW_004443753.1:250996-255411 GCF_000330505.1 Entamoeba invadens IP1 | reverse complement strand
CCCATAAGAAGTTGGATTATTACCAAATACCTCAGTTTGTTTTTTGTTACAAACATATCTTTTTTTGATTGTTAATTTTTGTTGTAACCAAAAAAACACTTTGCGTTCAATTTCCGAAGAAACATTGATAAACTTTCCACCCTCGTATAAACGAATAAGAAGACCACAGAACCCAGAACTTGAGGAAGTAATGATCAATTGGTTTCATGAAGTTCGTGAAGCGGGAATACCAATTGTTTATTTTAATAAAATGTTATAAAGAGTGGGGAAAAAGTCACACCAGGGGAAAAGGCTACACCATAATTCTTTCTGATTCGTTTTACTAAAAAGAACTTTTTTATTTATAAAATAAATTTAATAAAAATGGTGTTTTTGTTTGATTTTGAAATCGCCTTGATTCAAGTTTTATTATTTTTGATAAGTCTTTACTACCTTTATGAAGTACTATAATATCGCATTTTTCCTAACTAACAATTACAAATTTATATCATTACAAAATAACGATTGAACATTGTGTATATTGTATTAAAATTTTTAATAAAATTAGTTATAGTTATAAAACAACCCATAAAAATTCTCATCATATGGTTTGTTTTTTACATTTATCAAATTTATTTTATTTTGTATACTATTATGATTACTACAATTATTATTAAGTTACCACGTTTTAAATGATATTTTTTACTTTACATATTAAATTAAAAAAATTTATTATTGCTTTGAAAACATTCTAAACCAAACCCACCTTAAGAAATAATCAATTACTCATTTAGATTCGATTTATCTTTTAATTTAAAATACTTTTATAGATAAATATTATGGGGTTTTATTTAACTATTTTATATTAAATATGTATTATAAAAATATAAAATATTTATATGATTAATAACTAATCATACATTATACTATTTCTGAATTGTTTTATACTTTTTAACAAAAAATCAAAAAACAGTAAACGAGGTCGAATTATGTTGGTAAAGTTCTCGATATTAAACTTCTTGGGAAATATCATTGTCCTCATACTCATCTTCAAACTCCGGTATGTCGTGTGCAACAACCGCTTTTCTCCTTCCAACAAATCGCTCTCTTTTAAATAACACCAGTTCTCCCAAGAAAGTCATCATCAATTTCGATCTTTCTGGAAAAAACTTGACGCGCAAGCAAGTCTCTCCACCAATGACGCACTGGGTGTTGAAGAACCCACACTTTCTGAACGCGTTGACAATGGTAACACCAGAAGTCGCTTTGTCCCAAGACGCGTAGATCGATATTATTTGGTTGGACAAATGACTTCTGGAGAATTCAACCAAATCGGCCTTTGTCAATCTCCCCTCATATAGATCCCTTATAATGTCTTTCTTCTTTCCTTTGGCACAGTTAGCGTTTTTAAGTTCAGAGTACCCAAAACATGGTCCAAAGATTGCAAACCAATTGGTTCAAAATTTAAGTCTTCATCAACTTGAGGAAGTTGGATAAGTTTCTAAAGTTTAGTTTATTATATTTTTTTATATTTTTTTATATTTTATTATTATACACAAAACAAACGTTTTGAATTCCAAAAACAGACACGTCAAGTGGTTGAGTGATATGTGAAGAATGTGGGCACAATTTCAAAACAGCCACGTGGTTGTCGGTGAACCATTTAGATGTTTCTTCACCGAAATGTGAACCAAGACCATCCATCACCACCACTGCCCACTCGTCCTTGTTCTTTGCTCTTCTTTTGTTTAGCAAAATAAACGAAATAATAATCAAAACGGCTTTAAAGATTTATTAATTCAATTTGTTTGTGTTTCAGTTATAATATTTTGGTTTTATAATTGGTTTGTTTATTTTGGGAAAAACGGGAAAATACTACAATTATCATAAAAAAGTTGTTTATTTGGTGTTAAAACCATAAATTCTTTTTTAATCAAAAATATAAAAACCATAAATGGTTAAAATTGATGTTTATATCTTGAATGTTTGTAACTGAACTATAGTACAATTTTAAGTGTATTTATTCATAACTGCATTGTTAAAGTTTGTATATTCAATTGTGATTAAAAATCGATAAGTGGTGATAACAAATATGGTCTAAAAAAGACCAAATGTCGATTTACTTTATATTATTCTGTGTAATAAAAACAAAGTGCTATATCAATAAAGTTGTAATTATATGATAGTATTTAATTCTCAAAATTTCATTTGATTTAAACGTTGTGTATGCGAGATATGTATGTTCAAATACATATACTTCAAAAAAGATATTTGTGTTTTTGGGGGAATATCTCTGTTTGTCTGATTTGTCTTTTACTATAATATAGAATTTGTTTTGGATTTAAATTGAAACACGATAAAAGTATTAAAGTCGACCAGAAAATTGTCGTACACCAGAAAATACGGTACACTTCCTAAAATAGATTTGTGTACATAAATTACATTTTTTAAAGAAAAGTTGATAAAAATTCTTTGAACTTTTCTCGATATAAGAAACAATTCGAAGCTGTTTTCAAATCAAAAACATTGAACTTTTATTGAAATGTATAAAAAGATTCAAACTGTTTAGAAAATAAATTATTTAATAAACCATTTATTAACCATCATTAAACTATTAAATAACAATTCAATTATTTATTCTAAATATCTTTGGTTTAATTAACGAAAAAGCAATAAAAATACTATGTTTTATAATATAAATTTAATACATTTTTTATCAATCAATTCGAATTAATAGTGTTAATCAAAAATGTTGTATTAAATTTAATAATACAACATTTTTAATGTTTAAGTATTTTTTAATAATTTTATCATTTAATTGAACTATTATATTTTTTATTATTAAATTGATGTAAATTAACGATTTTATTATTTTATTATTAACAGTATTATTTACATTAGATTAAGATAACCACAATTTATTACAAATTTTACAATCTTATCAATATACAAATCCTTTATTATAATTTAAACATTATGAAAACAATTCAAGTTAAACCAAACCCACCTTACGAACAATTTAATTACTTTTTATGTATTTCTTTATATTTTGAATTAAATGTATATTGAGATTTATAATTATGAATTATATTGAATGTAAATAATAAATAAAAATAAAACTATTCTCTTGAATGTTAAATTTTACAAAAAGATATCAATTATAAACTATACTTGTTTAATAATTATTAATATTGTACCAAAAACAAAACATTGCTTGTTTTATAATTTAGTTGTTATATAATTATTTAATAATTATAAAAACTATATTCATTTACTATATTGTTGATATTTTTAATCACATTACATATTATTAACGTATCTACTTGTGTATTGTTTGATGTTAAAAGCCAAGAAAACATATATAAAATACACACAATATACTCATTAATTTAGTTGATATCATGTTTGTAATTGATTTGTGGTTATTAAATAAAATAAAAGTTGGTCAACTTAATGGGTAACTCAGTGTTTATTCTTATATTTTATTAAATAATTTTATTTGTGATTTTGGTTTGTATTTAACCATCAATTCCAAAGTCATAAATATGTTCAAAGAATGATTATTTGAACAATAAAATAAATACTTTATCGTCATAAAAAATGTTTTTAACTTTGTTACTGTGTTGTTTTATTTTTTGTGTTTTGGCAAGTTTTGTTTTATGACGACTTGAATAATGATACAAATCTTATATATCAATCACGGTACAAATTCGGGTTTTATACGTAAAGTGCTGTTTATATTTTCATTGATAAGTGCTTGTTAATTCTTAAAATTTTACAAAAAACACAAGTGATAAAAAATACGGTTCATATCAGCGTTGCACGTCTATTGTTATAATTTAGTCATTGAACAAATAATGTTCAGGACAGTTTTTTGTATGTGTTGATATTGAAATAATTTCATTTTACAGTAAAACCTGAATATTTTATAATGTTGGATATTTTATAAACTGGATTGTTTATAATAGTAAAAATGGTTTTGTTATTAGTTTCAGAAAATATAAAATTTGTTTGATAAATTTTTTAACCAAAAAATAATAAAAAGAAAAAACAAAAAAACAAACGACAAAATTTATATTTGTTATCACAGAAATAAAAATCAGTAAGAATGAAAAATAAATTCTGAATGGAGTTATAAAAGAATTCCAATATTATTGAATTCCGAATTGATTTGTCATTTATTCTTCTTACTTGTATAAAATAAAATATGGACTCGTAAAATACAAACTGAATGAAAAGAAAGCTTGATCCAAAACAAGGCAAAAGAATTCAAGAATTAACAGTTGATGAAAAACGGAAAATTATCAACAAAAAGATGAAATTCCAATTGAAGAATTAAAAATCTGGACAAAAAACACCTTCAATTTATTAAAACAGCCAAGTACTGATTATTTTTATAAACTAAAACCACAAGAAGACAAAAGAAAAACCAAAAA
>NW_004443753.1:249569-250896 GCF_000330505.1 Entamoeba invadens IP1 | reverse complement strand
GGATAACGAAATTGAAACAAACAACACCGAAAAACAAATCTTCTGATTATAGATAACTGTAGCAGCCACACTTTATTAATTAAATCTGGCGCCATCGTCAAAGAGTTGTATTTAAAACACATATTCGTTATCTTCTTACCTCCCAATGTAACTAGTGTGTACCAACCACTGGATATGGGAATAATATACACGTTTAAAAGGTACTACAGAAAATTGTTTATTGGTACAATTATTGAACAGTACCAAAGCATGGTTGATAAACATCTCTCAGTAAACGTCAAAAAGATTGTTTCAATCGATATAGTTGAAGCATTTCCTCTCATTTCTGCAGCATGGGATTTGACAACAAAGGAAAGTGTTTTAAAGTGTTGGTTAAAAAGTAAATTTTACAATCCGAATTATGACAAATCACCGTACTTTGTTGCAAGTTCGGTTCCAAATGATGTTTCATTAAACAACACAACCGATGAAGAAACCATTGAAACTGATTTGAACAAAGAAATATCTAAATTAAAAAGAATGAACTTGATACAAGAATCGACTACCATAGAAGAAGTTATAGAACCAGAAGAAGAAAAAGATGCGATTGTTGATGCATCAGAAGAAGATGTTTCTCACAACGAAGTTGAAATTAGCAAAATATCTGATGAACTAAAAGCTTTGATCGAAAAGCTTGGTTCGTTGGATCTTACAGATAAAATGGGTATGTTTTACGCCAAAAGAGTACTGGAGTTGTTAAATGAAGAATTTGAATAGTTGATTTACCACACAGACAAATATGCCACAACTTACAATAATTTACAAAACATAATAACATTTTAGTTTTGATAAAAATTGTTTTATAAAATGTCCAGGTTTTTTCTCCCTAAAAATTAGAAAATATCCAGGTTTTACTGTATTTACTTTCGATAAAAACATCAAAAAACGAACTTTGAAAAAAAAACAAGTTCACTCTTCAATATTTTGATTATGTGGTTTAAATAATTAAGTGCCACATTAGTGATGCTAAACACTTGTTTCTTGATGAGTCCCCGTTGTTTATTTGCGATATAAACGTTGAGTTGAGTAGATATGGTGGTGTCGAAAGTGTTCTATTTTTATGAACTTTGTTAAAAAAACACATTTCGAAAAATATTAAAGTCTGATTTCTAATTAACAATATTCCAAAAATACAACAAGGAAATTTACTGTATCATTTTTTTATATTATAATATATAGTATCGACCATCGCTAATTAAAAACCATAAATACATAGTAAATTTCTTAGTAATTTTTGCCATTTGACATTCTCAAAGAAACACTGGTTGTCATTTTTTTTGCTTTTCAA
>NW_004443753.1:243126-249469 GCF_000330505.1 Entamoeba invadens IP1 | reverse complement strand
AAGGGCTTCTTCTATTTTTTCTCCCTTATATAAAATAAATCCTTATATCTAATACCTCTTATATCGAATATTGACTGTATTCTATACTCTGGACACACCGAAAACATATTATTCTTTTGCAGATTGATGCTTTATTTATAACAAAGTGTATTAAAACTAAACCATACAATTGTATTAATTGTGACACTTTTGATGAAAATAACATTGGAGCTTTTACTACTAATACGAAATACTATTTTTACATATCATCATAGCAAACGTGGTCAAATTCAGCTCTCTTATGTTTTTAAATTCAATAGTACAATATGAACCTCTAAACGAATACCCTACTTTCTTGTGTGGTTAAAGTTAAAAATAAACGAATTGTAAATAAATCAAACGTCCAATGTGATCAGCATACAATTCCTTCATTCGATACAAACTTTGATGTTTCGATTAAATTGTTCTTTTTTGATTAGTTTTGGTGTCACTCCAAGTCTTTTTAATATTCTATGTACAACACTTAAACTGACTTTTTTCTGTTTTAACATCTATTTGATATCATGTTCATCTTTCATTAAATAATATTCATATCAAGCTATTGCATCCATTCATCTCTATTTGTTTACGTGTTTTTGTTATCAATTTTAAGATTTTAAGTTTATTCGCACTTATTTCTTCGAGTATCATTGTTATTGTATTATAATCAAATTTGTAATTATACCCCGATTTCCTTTTTCTTTTGTTACCAGTCAGCGACACTCTATTGTTAACCCATTCAATGATATTAAAAATTGTTGAAGGAGGCAATTTAAATTGTTTGGCGGTTCTATTATAGTTTTTACAATCAAAATAATAAATGTATATTTGTGTATACGTTTTTTTCATTATAATATTCGTTTGTTTTGAGATTCAATTGAGTAGATGAAACAATTTGTCTAGGAAACAATACTTTGTGAATATCATCTTCTTTGTAATATATTTTAATTGTTTCTTTCATCCTGGCACTGTTCACAACAAAGTGTTGATCATTTTGTTTTGATGCTAAAATGTATTTTTGATTAATGTGGGAATATTTTCATTTATAATTTCAAAATGTTTAGTTTCATTTGTGATTTATGGTTATGTTTCAACAAAAGTTGGTTTTGGAATAACTTCATTAATACTAAAGAGTGTGGCTTGAGTTCCAAAAGAAAAGTTCAATTAAAGATTTATTGATAAGTCTTTTCTACATTCCATGGTTAATGGGAATGCCCAGTCATTTTTTTTCATTTGAATTTTAAGTTAGAATTTATCGAATAATTAAGAGGTTTATAACTTTTTAAATTATATGCATATTATAGTTTTTGGGGTTTTATTGTAAAAAATATTGAAAAACAAAAATCAACGGAAATGATCAATACAAATAATTTCCAATTTTCGTATTTTTTTATAATAAAAACTTATAATAGACGTTTTAATACTATTATTTCAGGCTGTTTTAATGGATGAAAATTCCAATAATAAAAAGAATGATTACTATTTTAACAGAAACTATTTTTTATAATAAAAATCCAAACCATAGCTGGCAAACTTTGAATTTTTAAGATTAAATTAAAAATTTACAGAAATTGAACTATTGTGGTAAAAAAATGGATTATTTTGCCAATATGCTCCAAGATTTGTTCAAAATGTCTGAACATGCTTGGAAAAATTCATGCTACAGGGGTGAAACTGAAGGTATAAATTTGAAAGCGAATGTATTAATTTAGGGTTTTTGATGCCAAATTTGACATTTTTCTAGGTTTTATGATTCGTAAATTAAGCCAATCCCTTTGATTTGAATTTGACAATGAAAAACAATGCAAACAAAATGAAAAGAATCAATAATTATGTTTTGTAACGATTCCAACATATTAATATTTTAATACTATTTTAATTATATCAATGGTTATATAAAAATTCATCATGGATTTGTGTGTTTTTAATAATCAGTTAAAGTTAAAAAAATGAATCAATAGTAAGAATTGTTATAATTAAACCATTAAAAATAGTTGACGGTGTTTCATAGTAAATTTGTTATTATTCAATTGTATTTTCAGGGTTTAAGACAAAACACAACCTGTTCACAACTTGATAAATATTTTAAGTGTGTTTAAACATGTGGGTGAGTATTAGCTTTATGGTTTGTTTATTTATTTATTATCAACGCAGTTATTTGAAATGTTATATTGACGTTCAGATTGGTTAATGCAGCTCATTACTACATTTTGGTTTGTGTTTTTCATACGCAGGCCGGTCGTGAAGGCCGTGAAACACAACCCAAAGTATCGTAAATCATTTTTATGTCGAGTGTTGTTTGAATAATAACAAAATAATGATAAATTTATTATAAACATTAATAATATAATGTATAGTAAATAATTAATATTGTTATAGTTTCTTGAGTTGAAAATTATAATAAATTTTATAATTTTGTAACTATTATATTAACTATATTTTCCTTTTCCAAAAATCGTGACTGTGTTGGAAATAGTGGTTTTTGTCCAATTTTTCTTGTTTGTTGTTGTAGTTATGTCGCATTAAATGGCTTCAATTTAATGATTTACATGTTAGTTCGTTTTTGGCCAATAGATTAAAAGAAAATGAACCCTAAATTAATATATTCGCTTTCAAATTAATACCTTCATTTTCACCCCTGTATAATTGAAAAAAACAACAAAAAAATTCACAATATTTTTTAATTAAAATTCAAACTAATAATATTATTAAAACATGAAAAAGTTGGAATATGTTTACCTATTGAATATTACACTCTACATCAACACCATCGACTCACTAAAATCTTTTGAACAAATCAACAAAAAGTGTGGGTCATGTTTTCATGGTCTATTTATAAACCCCTTCATTGATGTATCCATTGAGACGTTTTCATTCTTTGAATATCAACGTAACACACTTTATCACTCAATATTTAATTTTATTTCCAAAGCATTTCCAAAGATTGAAACCCTTCAGTGTTATGACTATATGTTAAACGAAAATAATAGTACCATCGAAAAAGTCTCGAAAATTCATCTTGTAAGATCTCCACAAAACAAAAATGATAATTATCACAAGACAGTAAGATGTCCGCATTATCACTCACCAATTGTTAAAATCGCGCGTTCCAAAATTGAAAATGTCTTTATAATAACAAAACACCCGGGTTTAATACCAACCGAAGAATATCAGGGTATTAAAAATGTCCAAATGAATGGATGGATTTGTGACGAAACAATTGTAAACCAATTGTTTTCACTTCAAAAAATAAAGAAAATGACATTTTGGAATTGCACTCGTCCGTCTTTACTTGAGATCGTTTGTAAGAAAATTAAAGAGCGAAAAGGGAACAAAATGGGTAATATTGAAGTGATTGTCTTTGTTGAGAAAACACCGGCATACGAAATTCTCGAAGAAGAATTTGAAAATGTGATAATAGCACTACGGAAACAACAAGTAAACGTTATTGTCAGTGAAATTGATATCATCGACAATTGTGCAGTTCTTGACAATTCAAGGTATATTGGCGAGATCTGTTTAACCACTGCAAATTGGCGGGATTTTCTTGATTTTAAAGTGGATGAAAAGTATCCTCATATACCTTGTTCGAATAATAATAACTATGAGAAGTGGGTTGAACATATGAAAACGTATAAAATAAACCCGGATGAATTTTTTAATCAAAACGATGAAGGTGGTGACACTTTAGATAACCAAAATTATTTGTTTGATATCGAGGATGTCGATGAATTGGATTCCCAAGAAATTTTGAGTTCAAAACAACAAATTACACAACCAACAGAACAAAGAGAAAGTGAAAATTTGGATGAAAGAACAACCCCAAAATACGAAGAAATGAATTTTTCTTATTGTAGGCAAGTGCCTTTGTTTGCTCCTCTTATTTTAATCGACAACAAAGTGACAGAAATTGTATTTTTGACACACCAAATGACAAAGTTGACACTGTACGGAATTTCCAATCAAAAAATTTCAAATGTATTTTCGACACAACTTCGAATTGTTAATTGCAAACAACTTGATGTTTCAATATGTGCAGTCGACTTTGTATGTTGTACACGAAGTTCCAATATTTCAATTGTGAATTTGGGATATATCAATTCGTTATATTTTAGTCTGACAAGTTACATTACACTTGAAACCCACTCAAATCACAAAAGTTTTCATATAGCAATTATCGATTCAAAGCATTTTTCACTTTCAAGATGTAGTGTTACAAATTTAAATATAAATAACAGTGAATATTTGGTACTATCGAATTGTGAATTTGGAAATCTGTATCTTTTTTCTCTCAACAAAATGATTGTTAATGCAACAAACAAAAAATTCAAAACGTATGCATGTCGGATATCTTACATTTCTAAATTAACAAATTCCATATTTTCAATTCCTTTGAGTGGCAAAGTTGTTATTCAAAATTCACAACTTTCACAATTCAACTTTTTAATAAATCACCTCAAACACAAAATCTGTGAAAATCTTAAACATTTAAGTGTACATAATAGTGAAGTGTTATATTCCAGAAATGTGTTATCAAACGCGACTTTTTATGATGATGAACTCATTAGTGTATCATTTTTTAATGCAGATAACATTCCTTCATTCCCCAATTGTGATGTTTATATAAGAACTGAAGATAATACCATCAATGAAATTTATATCAAAAAAGCGAAAAGAGTTTTTATTGATCCGGGAAGAAGGCCTCGTATTATTTGTGGAAAAGTTGATTCAGTTGTTTCGACGAAATACAATGTTGTATACAAAGGAGAAAAATATATTGAAACAATTAACAAAAATGCATCTAAAAACACAACAGCAATGATCATATCTGAAATATCAAAAATGCCACAAGTAGAAGTCTATGGTGATGTTCAAGTATGTGGATGTTTACTTTCTGATTCAATATCTAACCCAGTTTACAACTTCCAGAAATGTGGCGTTGAAAATGTTATTATTAACATTTCAAAAAGAAATAAAGAAGTCGATTTGTCGAATATAAATGCTAAAAACCTTTACATTGAGACGGAAACAAAGTACTGCGCTGATAAATTGAAGCTCAATGATATTACTGAATTTGCCTGTTTAAAAGGTGTTGATTTTGATACAATAACATGCTCAAAAAGTTTAAAAATAGAAAGAAAATACAATGAGAATAGATTCAAAAATAATTTGTTCAAAGCATTAAATACAAAAACGAGTGTAAGTTGGGCAAAGTGTAAGAAGATAGTCTGTGATAAGAAAGTCGAAAAGCTTGTTGTGAAATCATGTGATTTATTAGAAGAAATAGTTTTAGGCGATAATATAAAAACAATTCACCTACAATCTTGTAAAATGTTAAATAGTGTGATTGGAATCAATACAAGCGTGAAAGTTGTGATCAATAACTGCCCTTTACTATTTATTCCGATAAAAGACTTAAAAAATACAAGAAATGAAACAAAAGCACTTTAAATTCAAATTTATAATTTTATTTTTATTTCATTATATTTTCTTTTTTATTTATATTTTATCTAAATCACAGGTTTTACTTAAAAATTAACATATTTTTGAATCACTTTATTTATTTTTGATAAATATAAAAAACTCTCGATATTTGTTCGATACACAATTGTATAAAAACAAAACAATAAGTTTTAAGAAGCATTTGTGGTCTAAGGGCAGAATTCCACCCTTCCAAGGTGGAGATCCGGGTTCGAGTCCAGGCAAATGCACTTTTTATTAATTCAAAATGTCTTTTGTTATTGATATTTGGATAATGACAATAAAAACGACAACGGCAGGATTTGAACCTACGCCTCAAATGAGAAATGATTTCGAGTCATACGCCTTGGACCACTCGGCCACGTTGTCTTCGATTGTATTTTAAATAATTTACAATAAAATATATAATATGCAATACTGTTAATAACAGAGGTAAGTCTTATTATATTTTATGTTATAATATCATTGTTTTTAATTTATAACAGAAAAAAAGTATAATTGTTAAAGTACTTTTTGTTATCACAATAGAGTCGGTCTAACAACATTATTTGCTCGAAAAGGTTATATGGTACATTTTGGATCAAACCAAGTGAAATAATTTCGGGAAACCATTAAAAAGACCCATCTTATTGTTTTAGTTTTTTTTTACAATTTTTATAGTTTTTACCCAATTCCCTTTTTTAAAGATAAGAATGCAACCATATAATTATAATAAGATAATGTTTCCAAAGAAATGACGTTGTTGTGCTGACTATATTATTTAATTATGAATAAGAAACGTTCTAAAAATACAAACGAACCAATAATGTAAGTCGATATAAAGTAATTTTAATTTTATAAACCA
>NW_004443753.1:223355-243026 GCF_000330505.1 Entamoeba invadens IP1 | reverse complement strand
AAAAACAGTGACAATGCACTTGATAATTCTACAAGGTTATTCGATTTATATATAGAGTTCAAAATATTTTTTGTATTTTGGACAATTATAACCGAAATATTTGAGGAAATAATTTATTTTATTTAAAATCATTGTTTTTAATTTGCACATATTTTTATTTTTAATTGGCTTAAAAATCTAAAAAACCATTTTGAATGTTTTTTGTGTATTTTTGATTCACATTGAAAAGGTTTCACAAGAAAATAACACTGATAAGTAAATAATGATAATAAAAATTTATCATTATTTATGTCACTTGATATAAAGTATAAAATAGTGATGAACCAAAAAAATTAGCACATTTTTTAAATACAGTTTTTAAATAAATTAATAAATTAAATTAAAATCACACAATGAATTTAAATATTGGTTTAAATTATAATTAATATTATTAAGTATTTAGTTATTGCAAAAAAGTAGTGTTGTATAATATATATTATAATACCCCTGAAAAATTATTGTTGAAAAAATAAGTATTTTTTTAGGAAACAAATGTATCAACAAAAAATAAATAATTTAAAACAATCAAATAAAACATGGAACAAAACTGAAAAAATCATTTATGATTATATTTTTAATCATTACATTATGCTCTATAAGTTTATCTTTGAAATGTACTGTTGATACTATTGGAAATTCTACATGTTCATGTTCGTGTATAGACACACCCATGGATGAAGAAGATGTTAATGAGTGTCTTTTTGTTAACACAGAAGAATGCACAGAAGGACTCAAACTAATTGTTGAGACTGATTTGGACACTCTTGAATTGGGTAATTTATTTTTGTACACACAAATTGACACTGAAATAGAACCGGAAACTTTAGAAAACAAAGAACTGACTGAAATAAAGTATTTGGAAATACGGCACAAAACCACATTAGATGACACCAAAATAATAACAATTACTAACTCACCCAACGAACATGCTTCTGTATCGTTCTTGAACACCAAAATAATTGGAAGTTACAAAATATCATATATATCTCTTGGATATGCTTCTTCTGTTATTCTTGAAAATACGTTTGGATATTTTAAAGATTCCTTTGCATATAATGTAACTTCAAATTTAAGTGGAATCTTCATGATAACAATGGACTCTGGAGTTACTTCAATTGGCGGTTTCAGTTACTTTGTAAACAATTCTCATGTCAGGTGGTCGACCATTTCGGGACTTGAGAAGTTGTGCACATACTCAGAAAGTGGCAAATACATAGAAATAGAATGTGATACTATTAAACATGACAGAATGACTCTTGTTGTGACAGAAAGCATTTTTACACCCATTGATATAACTAAAGGTCCATGGCTCTCAGTTCAATTTAAAAATGCTTCAGTGACTATAAACACACCAAATCCAGACAATCAAGAGTTGTATATTAATGGTACAGAACAATCTGAAATTATATTTGCTGGAACTTTCCATATAATGGGTGGACTGACTTCATTCTACAAATTCTCGTTTGTACCAAGTAGTTCAAACATAATTGATTCGTCGTTATTCAACGTGACAATAATTAATCTTTCAGATGATAGCACAAAAATTTTATATTTGGGAATTAATGAAACAACAACGGCAACGACCCAAGACAATTACCCGTTGTATTCAGTCCAACTCAGTGCAATATATTATAGAGTTACCACAGACAGAAACTACATCTACTGCACAAGTTCAACTGGAACCGAATTTGAAGAGGATGACTGCAACTCAGAGCTGATGACTGATGAAAACAAGATGACTCTGAAATACACTGGCGACCAAAAGACACTTCCACATATCAATAATCACAAGTCGTTTTTGACGTACGAATTTAAAGAGAGTGATAACGTGGACACTATTGAAGACTACACTTTTAATACATTAACTGTTAATTCCAAAAATATATATTTAACTTCTGTGAATATTGATACGTTGACTATTTTAGAGAAATTTGAATATGGTACCTGCTTTACTGGAACAACAGGAAGTGTGGTGAGTAATTTCATTAAAACTTCAAGTGCGGGATATATTCTTCATGATGGATCTTTAGTCAACGAAAAAACAAACATAGTCGGGGAAAATATCAACACTCAGACTTACTACAGAGCTTTGGGAGAGTTGTGCAAATTTGGGACAAAATGTGAATTGACATGTGACACTGGGTCGTGCACTTTTATTCAACCAGACTGTGAAGAGTATACCACTGGAAACAAAGTTACTTTAGTTGTTGGGGATGGGACAACAATAATAAATTCTATCGGCTCAAAAGGTGTTAAAGTGTGGAATTATGATGTTTGTGATTTGAGTGCTGCCGGTGACTTGACAATATCAAGTGATTTACATTTGACTTGTGAAGAGGTGTCTAATGGAAATAAAGCACTCGTGATAGTCAGTGGAGCAATTAATATCACAAAGTACACATCTACTGCAACTGAAATATCACTTCTTTCGAGTGTACCAAATCAAATTGTATTGACTAATACCAATTTTATTTGGGTATACAAAGATGGGAAGGATGACGAGTTTTGTTTCCAAATATCAGAAAATTACTATCGTTGCACAAAAACTGCTAATGTCGATTTAACAAGTTGCGTGTTTTCAACAAAAACAACAACAAACTATGTAGATTGCGTACAGGAAAATACACGACATGTCGACTTAAATCGAATGACTGTAACACTGGATGAATACACAACTTATGACCAAGAAACGACATTTAATCAACTTATCCTAATTGGAAAGACAACAAGTTGCAGAATTACAGCGTCGACATTAACAGTGGCAAGTAGAGTCGATGTGTCGGCGTGTGACTTTTTTAAAGTCCAATTTAAAACAAGCAAAAGCGTTGAAATGAAAACAGCATCTGTTGCAAGTGGATTCATCACTGTTGATAACGATTTAATTTTTTTGAATGCAAGTGATGTAACCTCTGTGTCTATTTTAAGTAATAAACATATCACTGGTATATTAGAATCAAGTGGTATTGAAAATGTGATAAGAGACAACACCGGAAATGAAGTGCAATACTTTTACACCAATACTTTAAAGTGCACTTTTACTGAAAAGGAATTTGCAGAGTTTACTGTATGTTATTATATTCTTTATTATAAAACAATATCAGTGGAGGTTCCAACAACAAACACTGTTGTTATAGATGCAAAAGAAGGAAGAGTGTTCAAAGACATTGTTAATGTTCCAACCACTGGCACTCTTGAACAACCAAACTTATCTATTATGACTTTATCTGTTGAAAGTACTGGATTATCAATTACTTTAAATGAAATAAATGATCTGACTTTGGACCAACCTTGCTGTTTTATTGCCAAGAAAGTAACAAATCTCAATGTAAATTCTCTTGGGTGTTATATCACAATTGATAATGTCGAATCTTCAGTGAATTTTGAAACGACGGATATTTATTTTAACGGTGAAATAACGACAACAGTAGATGTAAATAAAGTACAAGTTCACAATACGTATCATCGATATGGCACAATATCGAAAGACTGCACAATAGAAACAAGTGGAGTGTATAAAGAATATGATTGTAATGATAAAGACAGAGTGGATACTGAAATGTATATGAAATATGTTACTTCATTTAATGTAGAATCAATGGCAAAACCATTTTTAATGTGTTCAATTGAAAAGGACGGACTCGTGTTGAGCGAATTGAAGTGCAAAACAACAATTATTAAAATAGACACTTTTACCATAACAAATTCTAATTTGGGTTTACTTGATATTAACGAAGTTGATAACACAGCGAGATTGATTGATGGAGAGACAACTCATGTGATGGATGTTTTAACTTTGGCCACTTCAGATAAACCAATTTTCTATGGTATCACACCATTAACTATTAATGGAACAAATCCTAACTTGGTATCACAAATAATTACCTCCAAGCACGTCAGGTATTTCGGAAACAAAAACTCACATACAAAATGTGTATATGACACGGCTAACACGTTTGATATCAATGATTGTAACACAGATGCGTCAATTGGGTTGGATTTGACGATAAAAATAAACGGATACAACTTCCCGGTTTTCAAATTCAATACGATTGTTACAACAACTGAAGTTGACACAATTAAGTCTTTAAATGCAACCACTTTTACGCCATTTGCTTCTTTTGATAAGTTGACAATAAGTGACGTTATGACGGTGGACACATTGGAATTGTCTTCGACATATAAGTATCTCTATATTTCAACGGGAAAAGAGACGCCATCTATCATCAAAGCGATAACGGGCGGACTTGATCCAATTTTCATTGGGAATGCGGATGTACCAACTGATTTTTCTTTTGTAAATATATTGACAAACAAAAATCGATATTTTAGAGGTGTGTCACATTTGAATTGTAACTGTAAAACTACAGACACGTTCAAAGAGTGGGATTGTGACAATGATGACGATATCAGTATGAAAGGAATTGAATGTACTGACGAGACAATTCAACAATTTACAATACCAGCAACTTCATCTAATAAATTCAAATCAGCAACAATTTCAAGGTCTTTGAAGTTGTATAATATAAACGTCAGTACACTTTATATAAACAATGAGAGTTATACGGTTGAAGGAAGGGCAGATAACATAATTGTTCAGAAGGAACATAAAGATGGTACTTACAAAGGTACTATGGGAAGTATATCAGCAAATGACACTAGTTTTAACAATGAATTAACTCATTATTTAACAAACAGTGCCGAAGAATTAACTCCAAACATCAACGGAATTTATTTCATTAAAATTAAAGACATGAAATACAGAGTTTCTACGTTTAACAAGTATTACTGCACTTATAAAAATGACGTTGAAGGTAAAGCAACATATTTCGAATCAGATTGTTTGTATTCTTCTGATCAACAAATTTTGAAGATCGGTGAGACGGTGCCACTGGAAACAACGTCATTTGCACTGGCTGGGAAAAGTGTTCGACCATTTATCGCACTTGAAACGACACAAAACGTTTTGAATATCAAAACCGTCAATTTGACACTTTTGGAAGGAAACAGTTCAATTGGAAAGATGCAATACACGGTGGGATATATCGAGACTTTCCAGCCTGTTCAAGGTCTTGAATATACAATTAGTTCAACTATTAACAATGTTGTTATCAACTACCAACAAACTGATTCGTATATAAACGGAAGTGTGAATACGGTCACAAATGCAGATTCGATTGTCTCTCATGTTCTTTTTGTATTGAATTCTGTCAACACCCCGACTATTACAAACACCAAAATTGGAGAGAATTTGTATAGAATAAGTTCAAAATTATCTATAACTCAGAACACCAATGACCAATGTGTATTACCTTTATACACAAATTCATTATACAAATTTCCTTTAGAAGGAAATTTGTATAATGAGTTTGATTGCAACAAATATGCGGAAGACGGAAATAACATGTTAAAGTTGATATCTGAAAAACAGGAAGTTGATGTCACATTGTATCATCTTAAATCATTCAATGAAGCATCTTTATTGAAAGCTACGAATATTAAAGGTCTAATTGTTAAAACTCTAACCACAAATGAAAACTCTATCATTTTTGATAGCTGTGACATTACCTCGATAACTTTCACTGAGCCAATCATAAAGCAATACTTCTTCAAAAATTCTAAAATAGATAGTTACAATGGAAAATTGAACCCAATATTTGTACTTGATGAAGACTCATACAATAAATACGTGGAAGCTTCTTCGAATTTAAAGGTTACACTTATTTCAACAGATCCAATGTTATATAGAGCAAAAAAGGATGTAGTTGATACAATATGCACAATTTCTACATTAAACGGGTTTGATGAATGGGATTGTAACAAATATGTTGAAACCAATCCAAGTGATGCGTTAATGACACTTCATGTTCAAAGTAACGGAAATGAAATACCAACAAAGGTGCTTCATTTTAAGACCGTTGTTTTTGCTAATGATTCATTTTACGATTTGTCTTACAAAAAAATAAGTTCTTCTGTTATGAAACTTGATACATTCAGTTTGCTATCCACAAATTCAAAAATCTATTTCAACATGAAAGTTGAATTGGATACACTTGATATTAGCAAAACAGTTGACCAAACATACGCATTTGTCGTATTCAATAAAGGTCTGGACTTGGCAAAGAAAACTGGCACATCAACATCAAACTATTTTGCCTTGTTAGGTGGAAGTACTTCACTATCTTCAAGTGCACCATTAAAGTCAGTGACAATATATGAAGGATATAGTAGAATTACCGATATTGACACACTGAGTTGTACTTATAACAAAATAGAAAACACATTTGATGAACTTGATTGTCGAAGTGAGAATTCGAATGAAAAGTACTACAAATTCACATCTTCTAATTTTATACTAAAAATTGTTGACACTGAAATAACTTATTCACTCCAATCAACACACTTTAAATCAATGGTATATCCACTTGATGAAACAAATAATACATTTACTTTACAAATGGGTTCAAAGCAACTTACTTTTGACACTCTTGAAATCAGAGGCATCCCATCGATAGATAGTCAAGTCACTGTGAATTCTGAAATTAAATTTGACCAAACAATCGGCTCCGATTTTATGAACCGAATGATTTCTTTCAATTTTGGGACTGCAATACGCCTTCTAGTTAAGACTTCATCAACAGACACTTACACTGAAACCACGACAGTTGCAGATACTTCAATTCCTTTGTTTACAGGAACACTCAGTGGCAAACAGCCATCATTTTTAAATAAAGATTCATGTCAAACGAGTGTGTATTACTTTAAAACTAGTCTCTCAAACTGTTTTTGTATCTTAACTGGAAACACACTCGACAAAAATATCAATTCATTTGAAAGTGAAACTGCAAAAGATTGTATTTCCGATTCGGCAACTACTATATTTACTTTACAAGTACCAGAAACTGTAACTACTGTAAATGTTGCAAGAGAAACGTCATCTTTTGATCGACTTGTTTTGAAAAACGATCAGGGAGTGACATTTAATAAAGATACTACAATGACTGGAAATGTTGTTATTTCATTCACATCACTTGAAATAAACAGTCCTTTCTTCTTCAATGAAGGTGTTGTAGTGCATATCACCAAATTCACTTTTGGTGCAAATGGATTTCTGAGACTCATAACAACGGATGCAACCACATTTCCTTCAACGTATCCAAGTGCTGGTATTTTAATTATCAGAAACGGAATAACACAATCATCCCCACCAACAAATGCAAAAACATGCTCTACGATGACAAATGGTGATATTCGTTATGTTTTACATGATAAAGTAACAGATGATACAGATGATGGTTGTTTGTGTCTAAATCAACTTGCTGACTGTAAATATAAGGACTTTTCAACATATTACAATATAAAGGTATCATCTTCTTTGAGTCTCGAGAGTGATTTTAATACATTTGTATTTGACTTACCAAATCCACAGACTGTATTGACAATATCTTCATTGAAAAGCGTGACTGTAGATACCATGAATATAATTAATATTAGAAATTTGGCTCAAGTCATTGTGAGTGGAGAAGTTAAAGTGAAAAAATTGTATAACCAAGAGGTTTACATACTATTTGAAAATTATATACCTGATGAACTCTATCCTGTTTCATCAACTGAAGCTTATAAATTCAACTCAATTTTAAATGGAATCAGTGGTGATGTTTATTATAGTGGCAATTGTGGAATAGACGGAGGCCATTATTATAGGAATGTATATGGTTCAGGTGTACCAAATTGTAGTTGTTACTTCAATTCAATGTACCCCGACTGTCGAAATAAACCAAACAATTTTGACTTGAAATTGGATGTACCGAAAAATGGAGAATTCCCAATCACGTTGAAATGGAAGAGCATTGATGTTATAAACATTGATACAACTCCGTTGAATTTAATTACTTTATCTGCAGATGGAAACACTTTCATTGTCGGGAATAAGAACTTCAAAATATCATCAACACCAAGTAGAGAAGCAACACTATTATTTGGTAACACCAACACCGCATATGTCGAAACCAGTGGAGTTAATGTTGTTATAAACGCACCCACCGAAGTTACATATCCTCTTTTTGTGTCAACAGATTTGATTAATACGTTAAACTCAATTAAGTGCAATGCAGTGTATAGGTACTTTGCTTCTGGATCAACTCAACACTGCGACTGCACACTTGTAAGTCAAGACGGTCAGTTGAATAGTCTTGACTGTGCGTTCCAAAGCACCAATTATAACGCAATAACAACACTCAGTTCTATAACAATAAAGAACAATTGGTATTCACTTACAACTTCAAGTACAGGTACTTTGACAATTAATCTGGATTCAAAATATATCACTTCCATATACACAAAGTGTGAGACATACATCACAGGAAATTCCTCGGGCCCTTCTCAAATAATTCCAGATGGAAATTATTATGTCAGAGTAGATTTAGCAACAACAAGTACACAAATGACAGTAAATATTGATAACTGCAAAAAGTATTGTCTCACATATGTCAAAGGCGTCGCTGCACCTAACACACAATGTGGTGCAGACAATTTTAGAGTATCTCAAAACTTAAACTGTTATTGCTCAATACAAGCTGGTGGTAATTTATATGACGAGTCTGATTGTAACCACGACTCTGATCTCTTTTCGTATGACTTGTATGTGTCCATACAAAATTTGGACTTAAAACAAGCGAAGAAATATAATAAATTACTATTCTCTGATACCAGTGAACATATTCTCACATCAAGTCAAAAGATTGAATTTACTCAATTTGACGTCAACAACAAAGTAACACTGAATATAGTAGATTTTGTGATAATGAATTTGGTCCAAAAGGATACAGAAAAGACTATCACTATCACTTCTTATGGAACGATTACCAATTTGACACCAATAGCATCTGGATTTGTTTTGTATACAAACAAAAATACCGAACAGAAATTGACTGTCACAAATATCGTGAATGCGCCAACTCAATGTTTTGATGTTGTTCTTTCTGGTGCAACAAATCTTGTTCATACAAAGGTAGTCACACTCAACTCCAAACAAACTATCAGAACCAATGAATGCACCGATTCGGACGATCTTATTTGTTATTTAACAACAGAAACAGATGACTATGACAAACAGTTTTCAACTATTAATTGTCCCTGTGATGTCTCCAATTCTGAAGAAACGGTAAAGTGTCAAATTAGAGTACAAAACGACAATTTCAGAACATTTGTGATGGATCACAATATTAATGCAACATTTAAGGTCGATAAAAATTTGATAATTTCTTCAAGTAAAACCACTCAATTACAAATACAGAGTCTGGTATCATCAACCGATTTAATAACAATCAATGCAAATAACGGATTATCAATTGAATCTTTGACCATTTCCAAACAAACAACTATCAGCGGAAATGTTGATATTAAGAGAAGTATGGGGAGGTATGGTGTTATTTTGAAAGATAACACAATGGAAATTACTCTCACGAACTTCCAATTTAGTTCGATTTTTACAACATCAACACAAAGTATTGTTTTCCCATATATTATCAAATCCGGTGCTGAAAGTTTTGATTTGAACTGTATTAAGTGTATTTTGGAAGGAAGACAAACAATTGATAATTTGTATATTGGAAATGGGAATGAATATACAGTTGATGAAACTAACACAAACACAGAAATATCAACTATTAATAATATAATACTTCTTGATACCGGCACATTAGTCAAATTGATGATTAATGGTGCTGTCAACTTCGGTAATATACATTCACCAAACACCATTTACTATCCAATTGTTATATCAAACTTAAATAAGCCGGAGTTAGTCACTGTAACAACAAATTCTGCAGTTCAAAAAATGTGCAATGGACTTCTTGTGTTTGGAACCAATTTTGATCAAAAACAATTCTGTTATTCAAATGATATTAAAACAATTCTTTCCTCGGATGATGTAATGTGCACAAGTACATCCACCCAATGTATATTAGAACTAATTTCACCTTCTGGTAGCATCACTTCTTCAATCACTCAAAATTACGATTCGGTGATATGTAAAACTTCAGTATGTACCATTGCATCATTGGGAGAGAATGTGAAGAAACTGAATTTGATTGGAGAGAATGGAAAGAACAACAAATTTGTTCTACCAGAATTCACGGAGTCCAGGTTTGTAATAAGAGCTTCTAACTGTTACTTAGAGTTAAAAGGCAAAACACAAGTAAGTGCAGATACATCTGTCACGATTGTTTCTTCAATTGGAGTTTTAACATTGTATTCAACTAAACTGGATGCTATTCTAAGTGCAGACAATGTTGATATATATGGAGATGTCGTTATACTAAATGGAATGAATGTGAATACTTTGTTAAATCTAAAGAGTGGTTCTTTGAAAATCGGAGGGGAGCTAGGGTTTGTTGGATTAACCGTTGAATCCAAATTTGGAGCACTTAGAGCGACGACTTTGAGCCAAACAACAACAGGTGTAATTAGTGCTTCAAAGTATTACAATCACTATGCAGACAATTATATTAACTGTGCACCAATCAACTCTGTTTTAACTACAAACAACAACCAAAAGTCATTCAAATGTTACACAACTAATGTTGAAGGCATCGATTTAATGAATGACAACTCATACATGAATCATATCGAACAAAACTGTAAGAGTTTGTTACTACCAATTTCAATAAACTCTGTGCGTATAAGTAGTGCAGAACATGTGACTGTAAATTCAGTAGTTTCTGTTGACGTGTCAAATACCAAATTTGGAGGATCATATACATTCACCAATTTTAATGCAATCCAAATGGCTACCTTTTTGGGAGAAGTGAAAATAACATGTCCAGTAAATTCCGCGTCATTCACAATTACAATATTGGGTAATGGAGTTATAAGTAATTGTCCCAATGTGATCCACAATTCAATAAATGATGTAACACTCAATCAAGTGCCAAAAGTTACAATTCAAAATAATGGAATTTTTACACTCAACAGCGATCAGAAAAATCTTGCTGTTACCTTTGAGAATACAAACTTTAACAAGACAATTACCTTGGATGTCGAACTTGAAACTTTGGATATCAACAACGCTGAGTCGTTAACAACTACCGATTTTGTATTGTTCTTATTATCAAAACCAGTATCGAAGGGAACTATATCTCCATTAAGTTATAAATGTAACAAAATGAATATTGTCAGTGGAAGCCCTTCCTTTTTCTCGTGTTCAGACTTTGAATTTTCTGCTGAATATATCACTAATACACCAAAATACACCCCTTCAGCTGGATGTAAGGAACCTTCTGATGTTAACTGCATTGCTCATGTGACAATAGATGCGACAACCCAACTTGAATCATTTGACCTTTCAAGTTTGAATTCAAGAACAGTGATATTGACTGTGAACGTTGAAAAGGTAGTTTCTGTGACATTAGATAAAAACGTTAAGAATTTTACAGTCATTGGTAGAATGAGAGAGTCAAAACCCATTTCAGGTGTCATTCTGTCAGCAAGTTTACCAGAGTACACCTTTGTCAAAAGTGCAAATTTGACAGCATTTAATAAACAGGAAATCGTGATTTCACACGTCGTCTATTTAAATTCTGATGAAAATTCAATTGTTGAAATCACAAAGTTGAATATCAACTTTTGGGAATTCAACTGCAGACACATTAAATTATCTGAAGTTGTTGGAAACGTGTATTCACCCATTGAAGTCACTGAATTGATATCATATCAAACACAATTGTTTGTTTATCAATCAATACGTGTTGAATCGTTGAATATCATACAATCGTATGCAAATAAGCCACTCTTCTACTGTAATCAGAACATAGAGAGTATTACTATTTTGGATATCTTGGACGCTAATACAGACACTTGCAAAATTGTGGCCGATTATCTTCTTGTCTCGGTGAAACCAGTGGTGAATAGTGAAATATCTCCATTCACTAAAAACAACAGAATATATGTAGGGAAATGCACATTTGAATTTACACAATGCACTTTAACTCCAACACAAAAGGAACGCATTGACATGCATGAGTCGAGTAATTATGAATATATTTCATTGTGTCCAAACAGTACTGTAATCACCGATTTGTCCACAGCGAGTTATGAAGGTGGGGTCACTGTCTTTGGAATATCAGACAAGTCATACAAACAAATTAAACTTCCAAATAAAGCAACTTTGCAGTCGTCTGCAACCACTTCAATTGAAATCAAACAACTCACTTTTGGTGATGAAATTACCTTTGAGAGTCCATACTCAATTTTGTTGTTGAATTCCATTAAAACAGAAAATGTCAAAATACATGTGAACGCCCATACACTCATCAAACAATTTGACTTAAAAAGTATCCCAGAAATCACTATCAAACAAGGTGTTACACTGACTTACTCGGAATTGACACCAATAGAATCACAATTGAGTGTTCTCAAAGTATTTGGAAATGATAAAGCATTGATTGGAAACACCCTTACTCTCACTGTCACTGACTTGACTTTTGAAACGTTGTCATCAACAAATTCAATCATCAATGTAAATAAATTCAACTTGGAAGGTCTTAATATCAAATTTCCATCCGAAACCACAACAAAACATATTCCACTTATCAACACGTTACTTCCTATGAGTAGCACGTCTCTGCCTACAGACACCACACTTGTATGTAATTACAAAACATTGATATACAAATCAACATCAACATCTGCTTTTCAGTGCCCTGATGATGTACTTTGCACAGTTACTGACACGGAAAATTGTCATAGAAAAGACACCAATAAAGACTATAAACAGAGATATAATATCGAAATTTCAACTGCTGCGAATAGTGTGGTTATACTCGAAGACAATGCAGAAAAGACAAAGGATTATGATATTGTCAACGTGAAACAGGACGGCGTGACAATTCAAATCATGAAAGGAGGCATTTATACATTGAACGTGCATGCGAGTGGAGTTAAAGTGACGTGTATTGGTGATGATGCAGACAGTAACAAATGTACAATTGTTGTCAATACTTATGTTGATACAAATCAAATCAATTTACTTGGAAAGAACATCATTTTGGAGGAAGACCTCAATATTGATAATGTAATATCTTATGTCAAAATAACAGGAGATGTATCTGTAAGTACATTTGAAGCAACACAAATGTATATTGAAATGGTTGAAAATGGCATCTTAAGAGTAAAACAATATGCATCTTTTGGATCGCTTTTACTTGTAAAGAATTCACACATTTATGCATTTGAATCGTTTGATACTTCACTCTTACAATACTTGGGTGGTGAAATTGTATTTGATGCATCAGACAACCAGGCCGTTTTGAACGTAAACAGATTTGAAGTGAACACTAAAATTGTACAATTGGCAAAAGATCAATGCATCACTCCAATTATTAGAAAGGCGTTTACAAATGGTGAACCTGTGGAGACAAACAACGTTCCAGAACTAGTGTGGAAAGGTTCGGTAACGTTCACAGAACAGGGGACAATGGTGTATTACGACTGTGGGTTTTCAAAACTTGAATTATGTGGAAGTGCAACAACTCAACATACATGTGACGCTATTAATTGTAATGTTGAAGACGCTGAAACTAGACAAATATGTTACTGCACCTTTAATCCTGTTATTCAACAAGATTGTATTCTCTCTTGTCCCATCGATTCAACTCAGACGTGTGTATTTAATCCAAGTCAGTCGACAGCTTCCCTCTTTAATGACATTGAAATTAATAAAGACTACATATTGAAAATAGATAAATTGTTCAGGTACTTTGTTATGTCAATGAGTCAAAAATTGAACATAGTTGCAACAAAGTCGGTGAATATCTATCAAATCACAGACGAAAAAGATAAAACAGCGGGGGAAATAACAATTGACTCAACCGCGGATGTTTCAATAGATTCAATAAGATTAACGCAATCGGGTTCAAAACTTATTATCAAAGCTAATTCTCTACTTGTTAGAGAGATATACATCGAAAATGAAGTCACTTTAAATATCAATGCACCAATCACTTTAATGGACACTTCAAGCAATTTTAATTTTGATGAAGGTGCTGCTATCCCAAATGTCACTCGTCAAATTTACTTTGGAAAAGACGCGATAATCAATTTATATGAAAACGCATACTTTACTATTCAAGGTCCAATTATCAAAGATCCAATTACGAACAAGTTTGATGCAACATACAACAAGTTAACTCTTGAAGAATGCACTGTCACTTTAGATGCTGATTACATTGGGAAAGTCACAAAGAATTATCCAAACGTTGTGTTTAACTTTGAGGTGATTGGAGAAGTAATTGTCAACAAGGCAACAGTGAAGTATAATGATGATGGAAAAGGTGATAAGAATGTTACTCTCATATTGAATAACGATGTTTCACATATAACAATAACCGAATTTGAAACAAAGAACGTTATTGATGATCAGAACTATGCACTCATCATTGGACAGTCAAATGCCGTCTTGGACAAAACCGCAATACCCGAGTTGTCATGTTACATCTCAAAAGAATTTACTGGTAAAGTCAATGAACAAACGCAGTGGGAAAGAAGTCAATGTCCCTGTGATGGAGAGACGTGTATAGTCAACACTGAACTTACAACAACACCAGTCACTTATGAAGTTAATGATTTGACCTTTGCAAAGTATTACACAACAAATGGAATACTTTATGGGTCGAATGCAAATATCAGTGAATTGATTTCTCTTGGTGGAACCACAGAAATTAAAGTGACAAACTCGATGATAGAAATGGTAATAATGGAAAAGAGGGGAAGTATATCATTCTCTAAACCAATGATGGTGCCAACAATCAATGGAATAGAAGAGTCTGGAACAATTGATGTGAAAACACACTCTTTAACAACAAAAAGCATTACCAATGTCGACTTGTCTATTTCGACTGGTTCGATATTACTCGAGAAGGGAACAAAAGGCAACTTCAATGGAAGAACAATCACAGTCGCTGCAAGTGGAAGACTCGACATATACTCTTCGCAAATAATATTTGATGATAAAACTATTTTTAATATGCAAGTCGAGGCAGGACAACCCGCTTTAATCTCAGTTGATGACGATGCACTTGGTGACACACTGTCTATCACAACGGCACATTTCAAAGTCACGATACCAAGTGGTTCAAGTGGTAAAGTGTTCACTGTTCTTCGTGTGTTGACACCTATCAACATTGCAAACTTTGAGTTCACAGAAGACTCGACAACACCGGGTGGAAGTGTAAAAACACAAATAAAAAGTGGAACATTTGCATTCAAGGAAGCATGCTATGGTGTTGTATTGACCGACTTGCCTAATGACCAGATCACGTGTCCAGAAGATCGAATGGCCCGTGTTGTTGAGAAGTCTGAGTTCCCGATGTACATGATAGCAGTCATCGTCATCTTTATATTGATACTTGCTGTCATTGTTGCATTTCTGATTGCTTATGTGGTCCACGTCTATATTGTCAGAAGAAAGAACATGAAAGTCTTTGAAGAAGGGGAAGAGATTGCTGTTGATGAGAAGAAGCAGGACGAGGAAATTAAAAACGAAGACAACAAGCCAATTGCAACTCCACACAATCAAGAATAAACAATTTCTTTTTACTTATGATTAAAAATTGGTTACATGTCAATAAAAAATTTTTAAAAAGTTTTGTTCTCATCCAATTTTTGGAGAAAACTTGTATTTTTATAAAAACTTCAATTCTTGTTTTTGATCTCTTTTGTTGTTTTCATAAAAAGATTTGCGTTTTAAAATTGATAAATAAAGAAAACTTCTTATAAAAAAGTCTCAGTACCAAAATTCGAAAATAGTTTATAAATCTCTGAATATTTCGATAAAAGTCACTTATATTAGGAACCCACCAATTTATCATGATTAAATAACCGGATTTATTCAACTGGAGGGAGGCTGTCTGGGTAGCTTCCTGTCTGCAAGAGACATCTGACAAGAGTCTTGGCCAAGACGTACTGGTGTTCGTTGAGACATCCTTCTTTCCCAGAGTCCGCAATTGTCCATATCTTCTGCAACTCCTTTTTGTCTGCGCCAGTCGCCATCAGCGGAGCAAAACAGTCTTTCCCAAGTGCTTTCCCAAGTTCGTTTTTCGGTAACTTACTGAACTCCTTTTGATAAGACGCCAACTCATCTTCAGAGACCTGCAGGTCGTCCATGACTTGTTCAAAATTAGTTGCGTGTTCAAATGGATTGGTGTGAGTTGATAAATTGTCTTCCATTGGGAATTTCTTGAGCAAAAATGGGATCTGAGTACCCAAGGCATCATCAACATCGTTAATCAACTTCAAATCTATTTTTGGGAATTTGGCGAAGTCTGCGTTCTCGAGTCTCTCCTTGTATACATCAATTGGTGGGAAATCACCAGCGACCAAATTGTACCTTTTCATGACTATGTTGAATACTTCATTCAAATTTTTGACTAACTCTGCCTTCTTCTTGTCTTTCCCAAAAGTTGGCATTTGTTCACGTAAGTACGAAACTATATAAGCATTAACCTTAGCCAACCGGGCTCTCTTACACAGTTCGTTGACTTTTCTGACGGTGGCTTGTTTTGGGAGTGCGTGCAAATCTCTCATCAAGTCGTCTCTTTCTTTCTCGAAGAGTGAGGTGAACATGGTGTCCTTGAATGGCTGCTCCCAGAATGAAGATACATACACACGAAGACACTCCGGGGTTTGCATCACTTTCCCAAGTGACCACATCAAAGCACCATACACTCGCATCAACTGCTGCGACTCAATCATATCCGCCTTGTTCAGCACAAGTCGCATCTTCTCAGAGTGTTTCTTAACAGCTTCAATTGTTGCCTTAAACTCATCAGAAATATCCAATTTGTGGGCATCAAAGACTAAAATGATCATATCAGCTCTCTCGGCAAACCATCGAACAACTTCTGTGAAACTGTACGATCTTCCGATTCTCTGCTTTTCACCAGAAAGCACACCCGGGGAGTCAATGAAACTCAAATGTTCCAAAAGAGGAAGATTACAGAACGACCCGTTGAATTTGGCCATGAAGTCATTACCAAATTTGCTGAGTGAAGTGAATGGCTTGTCTGCTTGGACACAAAGAGTATTACCAGGAATTGTTGTTGAGTTTGGTCCGTGCATAATTGCCATAAAACCGTCTGTAGTAGGTTCAGGTCCAATATTAGAGCCCGGATAGTCATAGTTCAGCAAGTAGCTCTATGTCATTTCTCATCATCCAATTTGGTGTTTCACTTGTATAATAATAATAGAAACTTAATAGAACAAACTTAATAAAAGTGGTTTTACCAGTGGAATACTGTCCAAGGAATAAGACCATTGGTTTTGCATCAAAGTCTGCTGGTTTCATAAGAGGCGAGACCAAGTAGTCAAATTTATAATCCGACTCGAGTTTCTTGATTCTGTCGTCATAAATCTTCTTCACACCGTCGACTACAGAGACGTATGACGTGTCAAAGGTTTCAGCCTTCTTTTTCTTGCCAAACATGGTGTCTTTTTCAGATCGGCCTTGTCAAGAAAAAAGAAACTTTCTTCGACAGATCTTTCTATTTTCATTTGGTTTCGAATACTTTCCAATCCCATTTCTCTCAGTTTTTTCATATTTGGTAAAAAAATGAGATTTTTTAACTGTCAAATAATTGAAGCATTTCCTATCCTTTGATTGGAGTACATTTCCGGGAATTTATAACTAATTGTTTCAAATCTATAATTTTAGTTATTACTTTTATTGATTATTTTTAATGTGTTTATTAGTGAATTTTTTTGTTTAATTGTTTTTATTATATTTTACTATATTTGATTAATACTTTGGTAAACAAGAAATTCTGAATACTTCTAACTTTCTATAAAAACTGAAAAATAATGTTTATTCCCGTTTTGTGCGTTCTTTTATATATGTTTTATTTCACATTTTTATTTTTCAGTTTGACTTTAGCTTTTTTTGTTAAAAACCCTAAAAATTAATTTACTCAATTTACGGAAATAAAAAACACACACGAAATCATATTAACAAATGACATTTTGAATCAATAAATGTTTTTCAAAAGATATTCAATAAATCAAATCTCATCAAATATATTATCAAGAAAGAATTGTTCATATAAATGAATATGTCTTAAGCAAAACACATACAAATATAAAGAAAGAAATCACAAAGTTAAAATCTGTTTAACTTTTAAAAGAGCACAACAAATTGGAATAACAAAAAAGAGATTCTCACACAGAACAGAAAAGAGTCATGGTACGGCAAGGTTTTCGCAAGATTAATAACAGATAAATAACAGATAAATATTCATTCAAATAATGGGTATTATACCTAATATGATTTTTTTTCAATTTTTTGTTTTTTTTGCTCAAAAATGGTTGTGTAACTTAAATCACAGTGGGTCTTTTTGAACGTTTTTGTTAGAGGAAAAGATATATTTTTACTAAATATTAATGTAAAAAACGGGAAATAATAAAAATTACTTTTTGCTTGAATAAAAATAAAATTGATGCTCTAAAAATAAATATATCAAACAGAGTCTATCACTGAAAATGTTAAATTTTTTGTTATTTGTTAAGTCAATTACAAATAACATTCCTATAACATAAATATCAATAAAATAAAAAACTATTAAATAATTATATTTATATTATTGGTATGTAATAAAATAAACCTTGTCACTTCTGAATAAAACAAATAAACTAATAACTAATAATTAAAACTGCTAAAAAATAACTAATAATAATGAAATAAGGTTTATTATTATCTTTATATTTAACGTTATTATGTAAACAATTATTAAAAAACTATATATAATAATAATAATCTCACCAAAAAAGTAAAAATATTTGTTGATTATTAAATATACAATATAACATATAATATCAATACTATTATTTTAAACTATACAAAAATAAATAATGTATTAATAATTAATTAAATTCTTTAGTACATGATTAATATTTATAACTATACACTTATAGTTTTAATAATTATATATTTATTATTAATGTGAAATGAACAATTAATTATTAGGATATATATGTCTACAAAATCGGGCTTTTTATTTATAAAAGTTGATTAATCAAAAACAGTTATAGGACAAAATAATTATTTAGTCTCAATAATAATAATCAACTAAAACTATATATTAAAATATTAATAAATATAGTTAAAAGACAAACATTTTGAATTATTATTTATTTACCCAAAAATGATAGGTAATAAATACATCATTTATCGGGATCGATAACATTTCAATAACATAAATACAAATACTAAAAGAATAACAATTTAAAAAACAAAATTTCTAAAACATTGACATATTTTTAAAATACCATTTGAATTTCAAAATAAAATTTACATTAAAGACCTTTAAAAAAACAACCAAATATAACAAATCACAACAAATAAAAACCATCCAACGATGACAAATAAATCAAAAGAGGTTCAAAATTTACAATAATAATTGTCAGAACGTGATACACACAACACAAATTATAACAAAATCAACTTTGCCATGAAACAAAACAAAGTTAACAGTCATATTTTTTCATTCTAAAAAAATTAAAAACGTTCGTGAGTAAAAATAATTCAGTGTTTTTTATGATCATTTTTGTATAGATTTGAACTGTTTTGGTTTTTTGATTGCAACCAAC
>NW_004443753.1:207667-223255 GCF_000330505.1 Entamoeba invadens IP1 | reverse complement strand
GTATTAAATAAATTATACTATTATAATGATAAACAATTAAATAATAAACAAATACATTCAAATTGATTTACTTTTTGGTACACGTTTATATATTCATTGGGTATTGTTGTTATGCCAGCCTGTCTTTAAGAATTGATTCACCTCATTGCAATTAATGTTGTCTAGGAACTTTTCTCCTCTTCAGTCCTTAGATATTTTGTTCCTCTTCTAATTATTTGCTACTTCCACCAAGATCTGTACTCAAGTCTGTTTCAATAGAAATTACTTCTCGACCTTTATCACTCACGTATTCTTGACACCATGCATTTCCTTACTCCTCGTGTGCCTCAGCCTCCACAAGGATACAGTATCACTCTCTCTCATTATAATACCTTCCTTTTTCAAGGCTCATCCATTCGGTAAATGAGTTGTTACACTTTTCTAAAAATTTACAATTTCAATGGCAAATTTCCTGTCAATATGAATAAATATTTTCAATGGTTCTCCTCATGCAAGACTTGGACACTTTATCTGTATGTTTGGTTCATCCCGCATCGCCAGTCCTGCTTACCAAACTAGGACAAATTGAAGTCCGCATATGCTCATTCCTAATAAATTAGTATATTTTTGAATCTCTCGACTATTCATAGTTTGTTAAATTGTTGAAAAATCAAACTGTCCATCATGTGTAATCATTGTCTTTACCAATCGTCACTACTTCCTCACTTCAACCTTCCCAAGGGAATATTCAGGTGTAACCATCTGCTAGATAGTTCGATTAGTCTTTCGCCCCATACTCATATATTGCATATAATTTGCACATTAACACGGCCAAATCCTTCCACCCAAGTTTTTTCGGCTTCAAACACCACAAGTATAGTCACCATCCCAACAGTTTAACTCTATCCTTTCCTAGGTGACTCCTGTTATATGTTTGGTCCTTCGTTTTCGCTTCATATCTGGGTTTTCTTCCCTTCCTATTCGCTCCGATGTTAACCCTCGTGGAGAAACTAAAAATGTTTCTATAAACCACGAGGGTTATATTTCAATTATTAATCTTTGTCAAATATTTTTTACAGATCATCTATTTATATTGTGTTTTTTCGTTGTATTCTTGGTTTGTTTCATTTATATTTATAAAATGGATTTTTTTCAATGTAAAATAAAATAAATATTTTGATCAAAAAAAACAAATAAAATGTTGTCTGGATTGTTTATCAAAATAAAAACGGAAAACATATTTTTTTTCTAAAACACAAAGTTAATTAATAATACTCGAAACAAAGATTGTTTTTAACACTGGATAAAAAACTTGGTTTTTAATATACAAAACTTATTTAAGTCTTAATTCAACAAACTATTTATTATGGTAATGTAACTATTGTTATTAATTCATTTTCTCTTTAAAAATTAATCAAAACATGACTGTTTTATCAATAAAAATATTTATTTATTTACAACAAAACTGTGTTATTTTTTAATTTAAAACACTCTATTTAAAAGGGACAACTTAATTGTATCAAATGCCATCACAAATTAAAAATACTTTAAAAAGCCCGTTTGTTGGTATTTTTATGTTTAAATTAAATACAAAAAAATGCAAAAAGAATTATCAATTGACAATGAAAACAAACCCGTTTTAGAATTTGGAATTTATATTTAGTCAAATAAAGCATCAAAAAATTTAATTAATAATTAATTAAAATAAATTTTAATAAAACCATCTTATTGTCTTCCTATTTAACTAAAAACAACAACATCATTTTATAAATTAATCTTTTTTAAGCATCTTTTCAACTTAATAAACTGGTAAAAGGTTATATTTTTTAAGTAAATAATATATAATTTCCGTGCTATTTGTTCATTTGTGGTAAAAGATAATTATTTTTATCTTGTTATTACAAAAATACTTTTGTAAATTTATCGACTTTAAAAATTGTAGATTTATTTCCAAAATAAATATTTTTGACCCAAATATGTTTTTTTATTGTTAATATACAACAAAAAACTCATTTCTGAACTACAATTAAATTTATGTTTTTATCAAATTACAAGATATATATTACATATTATATTATAATCCAAAATAATACATAATAATATTTTATTATGTATATTATACATAATAATATAATATAAACTGTATGCCAAAAGTCGGTACTTTACCAATTAGTAGTGGAAACCCTTTTATAATAAATTCCCGTTTTTTAAAGTTTTTTTGTTGTTTTCATTTATAATTTCCATTTGAAAAAAAGAAAAAACAGTACCGACTTTTTAACCCTCAAAACCAATACAGTTATAAATTTCAATTAAAATTTCGGGATTTTAACAAAAAATTAGAACAAACTTGTCCGATTTTCTGAGACTGTTATTCAGTCTTTTTCACTGTTGAGATTCTCAAAAAATCGGCATTTTTGCCTTTTGGTAATGGACGAGTAGTTTGAATGGGTGAGATAACCGTATTTTACCTCTCACATTACGACTCTCCCCCACTTCAAAATACACAATAAATCGTTCTAACTTGTTGTTATTTTATGGTTGTCTCTTTAAAAAAAACAAACTTTGAAACACTACACATATTAAATGGTTATTTTTATTTTCAATAATCTTTTCTTTGTGTTGTAAGTGTTAATGAAATTGAAAGATTTTTATTATTTGTTGGATCATTAACATTTTCTTTTGAAAAGAGAAAAAGTCGGTTTTACTCACGGCAAAAACAACCATATGGTCAAGCAAAATTTTTGAAGAAGTAAGTTATTTGATATTTTCCTTGTTATTTTTTATTTAATTTTTTAGCTTGGTCTAAATTCAAGGTTCAGTCAAGTTTGTTTTTTAAAAAATAAGAGGGAAAAAAATAAGCAAAAAAACGATGTCAAACAAAATGAAAAATATTTGGAATCATTTACTTCAAAAAGTCGGGTCCTTTCGGTACCGACTTTTGAAAAACAGTTTATTTTATTCAAATAAAGAAAAAAATGGACATGGGGAAGAAGGATGGGAATATAGGGGAAATAGGTAATTTGTGGGATTGGGACGTCCTTCTGTGTATAAAATTATCTTTTTGTTGTGTTTATCGTGTTTTAAAACTATATAACGAGTTATATTTTTATTATTAATTTACTATCAAAAATTATAATTATTTCCAAAAATACATTTAATAATGGACAAACACAAAACAACAAGTAATTTTGTTACAAATTAATAGTTAAAAAACTAATTCAAATTTAAATTAGTTTTTTTGGGTCACTTCGAATAACTATGTTAAGACAAGTAAATCACATAAGTCGACCTCTTCTTTCTTTGATCCCTTTGTGTCGCTCTTCTTTGCACCCCATTTTTGTGCACCAGACATGTTACCAGTTTTATTCTGTCGATATCTGTATGAAGATGGGCTGGATCTTAGCCTCAGCTTCTTCTGTTTCTGTGTGTATTCATCTTTTGATGCCGATTGGTTCTTGTCGAGCCAGTCGAGTGTCTCCTTGATCATTGCTTCAATTGCCGCCTTGTCATCTGGTGAGAGCTTTGCTGCAATTTGCTCGTTGAGTGTGTTTTTCATCGAGTAGCAGAAGTTTTCAAGTCCATTCTTCCCCTCGATACGTTCCTTCATATTGTCGTCCTCTGCCTTGAACTTCTCTGCGTCTGCAACCACCTTGTTGATTGGTACCTTTGAGAGTCTTTCCTTGTCGTTAGTGATTGTGATCTTGTTCTTCTTTCCCGTTGTCTTGTCTTCAGCCGACACATTCAGAATCCCATTTGCATCAATGTCAAATGTGACTTCAACTATGGGACTCCACGTGCTCTTGTGAGTGACGTGTAGAAGTCGATGCCTTCATACAACTGGTCGACTTCGATGTTTGCTGTTGCTGCCGATGACAGTGTTCGCTTTGCCCTTTCACACGATGTTCTGAGTCTTCTGACAGCTCGTGCATTGCCTGAAATGTCTTTCTTGTGCTTTCTCTTGAATTTGGCAATGAAGTGGTTTACCATTTTGTCATCAAAGTCTTCGCCACCAAGGTGTGTGTTGCCGTTTGTTGCCTTCACTTCAAAGACGCCATCGTCAATAGCAAGAAGTGGTACATCAAATGTTCCACCACCAAGATCAAAGATCAAGACGTTCTTTTCTCTCTCCGTCTTCTTGTCAAGTCCAGATGTTATTGCTGCTGTTGTTGGCTCGTTGATGATTCTAAGCACATTGATGCTTGCAATTGTGCCTGCATCCTTTGTTGCCTGTCGTTGCGAGTCATTGAAATGGGCTGGACACGTGATGACTGCATTGTTGACTTTCCCATACACAAACGCCTCTGCTGTCTCCTTCATCTTCGTCAGCACCATCGAACTGATCTCCTCTGGTGTGAACTTCTTAGTCTCTCCCTTGTACTCCACCTGAATCAACGGCTTGTCATTGCCATTGTTGACGACAGTGAATGACCAGTGCTTCATATCTTCTTGAATTGCTGGATCACTGGAGCGTCTTCCAACCAGTCTCTTTGCATCAAAGACTGTATTCTTCACATTCATCGCAATCTGGTTCTTTGCTGTGTCACCAATCAGCCTCTCGCTATATGTGAAGGCAACGTACGATGGTGTTCTTCTGTTGCCCTGATCGTTTGCAATTTTTTAAAAATGCAATTCGCATGCCTTTTAACTATAGAGTCTTTCTCTCCAATAGTCACTAATGCATCATTGAATGCAATAAAACACTCTGCATTTGTTTTCCCGTCTTCATCCTTAACACCAACAATCACTACCAAATGAGTTGCGTGGATCTAACAAGAGGTGATAGTATACAAATACAACAGTTCATATAATCCATCAGCAAATTAGACAGACACCTTTTTCTCAAATGTCTACTTCACCCACATCAAGAACTTGAATATAGCAGCCGCAAACTTCTTCTCTGTTCGGTTATTGATCATAGATCTTAGTTGAGACTATCAGTTACAAGTTTTTTTCAGTTTCAAACGACTTGACATAAATCTCTTTTAAATGGTTTATCATTGTAAGACATAGTTTTCTCAAAAAGTAAACCTGCTTGATTTGATAAATACCTTTGATTTTAAATAAAAGTTTTCATTATACAATTAAATTTATTATAAATTATATTATAAAATTAAATTATAATTATTTAGTATATTATATAATTAACAATAGTTATTGTATAATTAATTACCCATAATATTAAATTATGTATATATCTATTAATTTATAGTATAATTTTATTTAAATCAGAGGGTGAGGTTTAGAAAAAGGATGTCGGTTGATTCCTTAATCATTCTAATAGCCCTCCTTCCTGCCCGTTCACGGTGATGGGTGGGTCGTTTTATAGTTTTATTTGATATTGTTGAAAATAATTATAATATAGTAAAACCCCTTCCCGAAATATTACGGTTTTTAAGACTGTTTTATCAATAAAATTTAAGATTAGTAATAATCATATTCATAAATACATTTAAAACTAATTAATAACAATGGAAGAGCAAAATTTTGTGTTTTTGAATGATTTGTATGCTTTTTCTCGAAGTCTTTTACACGCTTCTTTCCAAACAACACGAAACAGAGAAGATTGGTATTTTTGTCTGCTCCACAATAAATGGATAAAAAAGTCTTCGAAAGGAAGTCACTTGGAGTCACATCCAAAAACAATCCGTTGTATTTCATCAGAAGAACAAGCAGCATTTGACGAATTTGTTAAATCGGATAACACTAATTCAACGGAAATTTATACCACCGATGTTTTAACAACAACATCCAAAGTCGGGTATTCATACACTAACAAGAGGTACTCAAAAGTTGCCATCGTTCAGAGGTTTTTTGACAGTTCTTCTTATTCTAAATTTCGAACTGTGCCTCCTGATATACAACCCATTAGAAGAAGACCGTTGTTCAATTGTACTTCTGATAATCCTTATGAAGAAGAAGTCAGAGAAGTCGAACAAATCGAAAGAACACAAAACGATCAACATGAAGTGGTAAATAACATTTCTGAACTACATGTAAATTCCCACACACAATTAACTGGTATTGAACATACAAATGATGCTTCTCAAATAAATCTGATTGATGAAGAACATTCAAATCTGGGGAATTCACAAACGAACGATGTTACACGTGCACCACAAAACAACATTTTTGACATAAAACACAAACGAAAAACGTCTGATAAACTGAACACATCCATCGAAGCTTTTAAACATGGAATATTTGCGCAGTATAAGAGTGTTGGTATCGAAAATGCGAATTTAAATAAAGTATTGGAAGATTTTCGAGAATACACATTCTATAAAGGTAAATTTGATTTTGACAATTACAAAGATTTGATTGACTATTTTTTCGAAAATGAAAGTGAACAAACGGAGAATAAAAATATTATCAAAAGATCAATCGTTGAGTATTTGATAAATTCACTTTCTATCGAGGCTGGTTTATCCGAATCACAGATCAATGCAGTAAGATTTGGACAGTACTTGGCCTTTTACCTGCTTTCGAGACAACATTTTGACGACATAAAATCACTAAGTTTGAGTCAAAGATCTGTTGGAAGGCAAATTAAAAGAGCAAACATTTCTTCTTTTGGTGATTTTGCGGATTGTGTGGAAAATTGTGGGTGCATTTGTATCGCAACTGACTCAACCACCAAAAATCACAAAGAAATCTATTGTGTTATTTTGAGGTATGAATTAAATAATGACTTTTATTCTGTCCCTCTTATTCTTAAAGAGTATGAAAAAAGAAACAAACTCAGAATCGGTTGCAAAATGGTTACTAGACGAGTTGGTATCACTGGGAATACCATTGGATAAATTACACTGTATAACAACAGATGGTTGTGCTACAATGTGTGGAGTAGATGGAGGCGTTGTTGAACAATTTAATGTACAGTTGGGTTTGTTGACAACTAAAACGCACATCTCATATCCACCAATAAAAGGATGGTGGTGTTCTGCCCACAGGTTCCATCTAGTCGGTGAAAGTTGCGACGCGGAACCAGAAGTGAAAATGATAGAATCTTTTTGTCAATGGTTTTGTAAAGAAGAAAGAATTAGCGACTTCGAAAAACAAAGTAAAATTGTAAAATCGGGAATTGCGACTTATTGCTATACACGATGGTTATATATATATATAACAATTTGAAAGATATTACTTCCAATTACAAAGCCATATCAAAGTATATCTTGAATGAAAATGTGCAAAATGATTTACTTGAATATTTTAAAAAGAATGGTATAATATATACAAAATTTGATATGAAGGAAATACAAATTAAGAATATTTTCAAGGTAACAACAGAGTATTTCAAAATATTATTTTATTTTTCGAGTTCCCTTCAAGAAGAAGATGGAACAATTCCCGAATACACAAGAAGAATTATTGTGTTTATTGATTATATTGATATGATGATAAAAAAGGTTGAAAAAACAAACTTTGAAGATTTTGCCGAACTCGAGAAGGTACTCAAAGTCGACCATTCGTTGCTTCTGAAATTATTATATAGGACTTTGACTGAACTAACTCTGAGATACAATAATGTGTCACACTCGGTCAACATGAACACAATTGGTGGTCTTGTCGACTATTCAAATTACACTATTGATTTGACTATTTGGGACAAAAACCCAACACCTTATAGTTTTGATAGTATTCTGGCTATTAATGACATTCCTGAACTAATATTAAGTGGGAAGAATATCACATTAACTGATAATTACAAGAACTTATCAGAGGAAGTTGTTATATTAACAAATTATTTAACAAATTGCAGCGAAAGTGAAATTGAAAAAATGAGAAAAAATATCATAAAAAGTAAAAATGAGTTGCAACAAACTCTTGAGATTTTGACCAATTACCAATACGGGCTCACTCTGGTCGACATTTTTACAACATTGAAAGAATTGAAACTCTCAAAGTTACGAAGTTTTGTTGTAAAAATGATGACCATTTTCCCAACGACAATGGGTGTCGAACGGTTATTTTCAAAGATGAAAACGACTCGTCATCAAAATATGAAATTAACAACTGTATTTGAAAAACTCAAATATTCATTAAAGAACACCAGTTGTTATTTCAGTTTCAACACACCAACACGTGTATCAATTTAATTTAATTGATCGTCAACTGCTTTAACGTTTTCTTGTATAGTTTTTTACTGTTTTCATCTTCTTTCATTTTCTCAATTGCAAATACACAATATTCGCTGCACTCATACAGTAATCCACTGTCATATAATATACACCTTTCTTTTTGACTTAAACGTGATCTGCTGCACAACTTTGGCACAAATTAAACGAAAAATCAATTTTAGATGAAATCATACTTTTATCAATTTGAAAAATAACCATTTGCACATCCAACTTCACTCAAATTTTGCAAATAAAATTTTTATAAAATCACTCATGTGACTGTAATTATTTTTATAATCATACCAAAATTAGCACTATATGTATTTCGTGGCATACGTGACACACTTCTTATAGTTATTATCACATAACTCAGAATCAACCCCATGGTGTAATACCACTATATACTTTGCACATTGCACAACTAGTTAACTTTGCAATTTCATAAATATCTATTGTCACACTTTCTAAACAAACTCTCATATTTTGCTAAAGGCCAAAGTTGGTGTTGATTGATTGTTCAAAAAGTTGTTAAAATTATATTCAGATAGTTTTTATATTATTTTCTTTGCACTCATATGATATGTCACGTATAATTTCTTCTTTACATATCTTATGATGACTGACAACATCATAATTAGCGATAGAGTTTGATTTTAATTTAAACCACACTTGTCATTCGCATGCACAAAGTAGTCTTCGTATTACAACCATTTCTTGTTATCACACGAATACAGCACGTGTTTCTAATCAAACACAAATCACGCAATGACCACATGTTCATTTCAGAAACACGTTGTTTGTTGTTAAGGCACAGATATCATCACTTGTTATTTTTTCAATAATTGTGTTTAACTCGTTGATATATATATATATTGCACTCGCTAATCGTGTTGCACTCACTACACCTATAGTCTGTTCACACTAACGTACTTGACATGATTGATGTACAATTGTAGTAAAGCCGTGTTGACGATACCAGAATAAAAGAGCTATATCCCACTCACGCTCTACATTTTGTGAGTAAGATATCTAACATATTATTTGTTTTTTTTATAAGTTTTATTTCTTTCAAGTTAAATGAGGTCGAATAATTAGTTTATTTAATTTGATTGGGTTTTTGAACAGAGTTTGTTTGTTAGTTTTTATTGAGTTATAACAAGTATATTGTATCTTAAATCGACTTTATGATAATAAAATAAACCACACAATTTTTATCAAACAAACAAGACAATTGTGGGTAAATTTTTTTATTGATTATTAAAGTTGTATTTATTAACAATATAAAAACAAAAGAAGAACAACTTACTTTACACTCAATACATTTTATTTGATTTTTGTTTGATTTTTAATACAGTTATTAAGACTCAGCTTCGCACCCGAAATATTTTTATCTAAAAGTAGTATTGAAAACCGCTAATAAAACGGGTAAAATATTTTTCCCGTTTTATTAGCATTTTTGATATTATTTTTTGATTATAATATTTCGGGTGTAAAGCCTAACAAAGAAAATGTGATTTGGTTATAAAATAATATAATTTTATTATTTGTTTCTTTTTTAATATCCCAATTTAAAATAATAATAATCATTATTATTAAAAGAAGAAATAATAATTTTTATTATTTCATCTTTTTTAAATCTTATTTTTTTGTTTTTTTATTAAATTAATAAATATATAATGATATTAATATGATAACCGAATTTATTTTTAAAGTTTAACTAAGAAATGTTAACTCAACAACCATTTTAATTAAATCATATATAAATAGATTTTTTTTAATTTTATTTATATGTTGACTATTTGTTTTTTGCTTTAACCAAATTTACTAATTTGAAAATGAAAATGAAAATGAAAACAAGAAATATAAAAAACAATCGAATCAATAATTAATATAATTATTTTAACAAACAATATACTTGTTGTTTAACGTTAAATAACAATCAAATAAAATAATAAAAATGGGTGTTGAACAAACGTTGTCAAAACACAACTTAATGGTGATTATTAAAGTCTGGAAAATAATTATTATAACAATTATTTGTAAATGGTAAAATAATTCAATTTTGTTTTTTATATAATTGAAATATCCCGCTTTAAACCATTGTCAAATAATTGTTGAAATACAGTGTGATGTTTTTTAATTTTTTTAATACAAATAAATGAATGTGTATTTATTAAAAACGAACTGTATTGGATCTATTCCTTTAAATCCTAAGAACTACGAGAAATTCATTTCAAAATCTTTTGTAAAGGTACACATGAGCCACAAGTCTGACACAAAAATTGTTGTAAAATATGATAATATTTTGATTTTGGTGTTATCATTTAAGTTTTAGTTTGATGTTACATGTTTACACAGTGAAAATTACCACGTTTTATATTGTAACGTTTTTTAAATAAAAAGTGTAGAAATAAACAATATAACAATATACACAAAATGTTGTTGTTAAATTGTTGAAAATTAATATTTTATAAATGCTTCTATTCAACGTTATCATTAATATTGTCGTGTAAATAAAATACATACATGTTTACTGCTATGTGTTTAAATATGAAAAACAATAAAACAACATTTAAAAATATTGAAAATAATATCTCGCTTATATGTAATTATTAACAAAAAGATATTAACCGAAAAAGTATACTTTGATATACTTTGTGTATATAAAAGTAGTTACACAATTAAATTATTAACAATTATATTGATAAATTTTCGACAATTATATTTACGACAAATAGACGCCTTTGACTGTATATGATTTTTTCATTAATATATTTTACTATTGTTTATATTATACATTTTTTGTTTGTTTGAAAAAACAAAAAAAAATATTTATTTTTAAAAAATAGAAAAGCTTTAGAAAAAATATATGATTTAATTTTTATAAAATTTATATTATAAAAAATCTTCATTTTTGGTATCAATTTGCAATATTTGTCTATTAACAATATTATTTAATCACATTTTTAATCGTTTGTATTCAAGAAGTTTGATATTTTTAGAATAATTTTGATTATGCATTGAAATAATGTATTTTTAAAAAACTTAACAAAAATATGATAATTATCAAATTAGGATTTTTAACACAATAATAGTACTTTTAGTCCGTAATGAAAAACAGGGACACAATTTTGGGACAATAAAAAATTGGCCGAACCATGGAAAAGAGAAGAACAGAAAAAAACATTAACATGTCTATTCCTGAGAAGAGGTGTCGTTTTGTGTCGAACCGGGAGATGCGTCCTCTGTACGAGCAAGAGTCGACGTTGATCAAAGGAATCTTTGGGATGTGTCTGTGTTTTGCAAGCGAAGGTATCGAGATTATCCGCGACCAAATGAAGCGTTATGGCCAAGTGATGAATACGATCGACAGTCGCCTTCAACAAATCGTTACTAAAGTAGTTTCCTTAGTAGAAGAGTATTCTATAGTCTTAGAATATTTGAGTAAAGACCACAAAGGTCCAACGCAACAAGCATTATGCGAAGGGATATTAGAGTTTCGGGACGAGTTTGTAACAAAGGTGTGCGATTTAGAGAAAGAAGCTCGTATAAATTTCTGGACACTCCAAGAAGTTGTTGTGGAGTTGATGAAATCGTTGCAAACCCTGAAACCAATTTGCAGTGTTATTACACATATCTCTGGCGATGAAATACCCGCTGCTGTGTTTAATGTGCTCGCAGAACAAAAGATATTGTTTGGAGGAAATCTCACGTCTGAAAGGGTCATAGAGAAGTTGCTTGAAAAGACAAGTCAGCCACTTTTTGCCTTTGTCTCGGGGTGGATGTCAAATGGAGACTTCTTGTATGACGAGTTCTTCATTCGCCCAGTTAACAATGCCCCAATTTATGTCGAACAGGAAGTCCCCTTTTTCTTGGCGCCTCATGCAATGGTCATATTCCAAACGGGGCAATACCTCCGTTCTATTGCACAATACAGAAAACAACACGAGACTGAATTATTCCAACAAATGTTACTGCAACAGGCGCCTGAAATAGAAGATGAAATACCAAAGACTCCGATACTCAAACTGGAGTCTAACGTCATTTTCTCACCACTGAAAATGAAGGCAATGATCCGAGAACAATCGGACGCTGTGAATAAGGCGCTGTTCATTGTGTTTCAACAATGTCACATCGATTCCACATACCACATTTTGAGAGAAACGTACTTGTTTGGAAACCCTACTATTTACTTCAACTTTTTCGATGTTTCCCATGGGATTTTATCACGAAAATACTTCCACGAGGACGAGATGCCGACTTCATACAGAGTGCTTGATTCACTTCTCTTTGAGTTGAAAGGGATTAAAATCCCCCCTTCGTCCATCTCAATTTCATTTGTCAAAGATTGTGTTGCTAAGTTTGTTGACGAGAATGTACAAGATGGAGTGAGGTACATGTTCGAAGTGGTGACTATTGAAAATGTAATACCTTTTCCTTTGTCGTTGATTGTCGACGACAACGCGACAAAGAGGTATCAAGTCATCTTCAGGTTCTTGTTTGACTTGGAGTACCATAGGTACTTACTTGCACGGACAATGAAGAAGATGACAAATACGTCATTGCCTTTAGTGAGAGAGGTGAGGTATGCTTCACTCCGGTTCCACTTACACTTGTTGGTCTCAGAGTGTATGAAAGCGCTTGAAGAGATAATGATACAATGTGAATGTAATGTGATAGAAAAGAAGTGGGACACTTTTATCAAGAAAGAGAAGAAGACGGTGAAAGAATTGAGCGATATGCACTCGGAGTTCTTGGACGGGTGTTTACAAGAGATAGGGTTGAAGGACAGAGTAGTTGTGAGTGGGTATTTCAGTTTTTTGAAGCATGTCAAAGAGGTGCTACAAACAGTGTACACCGTGGAAAATGCGTCGGATAAGGGAAATGTCACGAACCAAGAGGATATCAAACAAATAGACGACTTGAGAGAGGAGACAAGGGAGTTGATGGATAGTGTGTGTTCACTGTTGCCAGATACGTCGATTGAGAAACGAAATGCATGCTATAGAAGAATGTCGACTGAAGTTGCGATGGAAGACGAGGTGAGAGACCCATTTGCGGATATAGTAGATTGGAACATGTAATAATTAATATGTTGGGATGTTTTGTAATAAAGTCACAAAAATTGGATTAGTGTAATTCCTTGAAGTGAAGCTGGACACAAAAGAGTAAGACACAAACAAGTAACACTGTACAAAGAATTAGTAATATCATGTATTTGATGTTTGAAATGTCATACTGGTGTGTCTTCTCTGATTCTATTTTGTCACTAAGAGACTCAATATCATTGTGTGTTGACTCCATTTCATATTCAATCATTGTTATGTTAATTATTTGAGTTTGTTTATTAAAACAAATTTTCATTCAATTTGGACATCACAAAATGTAGTGTAAATGGGATACAAAATGTTTTATAATATTTCAAAATTTGGGAATTATTAACAATTTTTAAAACTATAAAAAATTAAATTAAAAATTAACACAATTAAAATACAAAATGTTTTTTTTTTACTAAAATATATGTTATAAATTAATGTTAAATAATTTGATTTTTTAGGGACTTACCTTTTACACCCACACCCCGCTATAAATACATATTTTTTATATAAAAATAAAACATTTTTTGTATTTTTTGTTTTTTGAGTCTTGAAAAAAATAGGGTTTTTCTTTTTCTCATTTACATCTAATAAAATAAAACAAATAAAAAGTTTTATATAAAACGTCATTTTTTTGTTTTTTTGTTTTTTTTTTGTCGCATGTTTTGGCGCAAAGTAAACGTTTTGATTTATATTTAACTTTAAAACACTAAATTATATAATAATTAAATAAACCACACTTTTAATATTAACAAATCTTAAACTCTTAATTACTAAATGGAAGAACACTCAACCAAAATCCAAGTACTTTTTACCTTCGATGTAAAAACCAAAGAAGGCAATCCTTATTTGGTTAAAGAAGGGATTGAAACCCCAGACAACATCATCGATTCAATAGCCAATGCGTTTATTTCCTACAGCTTCAAAACCCAATCAAAAACAATGGCAGAGGCTTCAGCTATCTCTGTTGCTAACCAGACATTTTCTCTTTTTGTTACTAAAAACAGCGATTCACAAAAACTCAAACAGACATTCCGTTGTGTTTACCAAAAATGTTATTGTACTATTTGTTTGAATTTGAATGAAAATAAAACAATGGTTAAACATATTGTTATAACAAACAATCACTCCCACAACTTTACGACGGATATTCCATTACACATGAGAATTATTTTTTCACAGGAACAAATAAATGAGATGAAAAAACTAGCTATGATACATTATTCCCCTTCACAAATTGTCACTACAATGAATCTTGCAGTTAAACCATCAGTAGTTCGACGTCTTATTTCATCTTCATTCAATAAATATTCACCAGATCAAACACAACAACTATTTTTGTACGCCGAAAAAACAATGCAATTTTCAACTCACTTCACCAAAAACAGTTCAGGACAATTTGTTTCTTTTTTTGCTTTCAACGTCAATCAAATTTCAACTGATTATTCAAATAGAATGTTTATAGATGATACAGCTTTAACTAATGTATTCAATTTGCCTTTAATAGTAGCAGTGTCTTTAGACGAAAAAAATAAAACGCATATTATTTTTTATGGTATATTAAGAGATAGAACAACTGATTCGTTTTTAAACTTGTTCAAATTCGTTTCTAAATTTAGAATATTTAATTTGGTTGTGTGTGATAGGTGTATGTCACAGATTTCCGCACTTTCTTCTGTCTTTTCTGGAATCAAATTCGTTTTCTGTCACAGGCATATTGCAAGAGATCTTATCGTTGCCTTTGGTGAAAGGTCAAATATTGTTCATATGTGGTATCAAATGATTGATAAAACGGTATCAGAAACAGACTTTGTCAAAACGTTAATGACGATGAGTGGCTCAGATCTTAGTACTGATCAAAATGAAAGAATTGAAGGAAGTGATAACATTATATTAAATGATAGACAAATACTATTTGAAATAATTAATGAATTAAAAATAGCTAATAAAAACGAAAAAAAGGAAGACCGTACTAAAAATAAAATTCGATTAATCCAAGGTTTACTTAATGTGATGGACTGCTGGAGACCAAGCGTCACAGAGCGTATTTCAAACAGAACAACTTCAAATGCGATAGAAGGATACTTTGGAGTCTTTAAACTTAAGTTTGGGGGAAAAGAAGTGACTCTTTTGGAATTGGCGCAACTACTTGAAGCAGATAGCATACGTTTTGATTTACAGTTCAATTTTGATTACAATGCGGCTCGGTCGGTGATAGATGAGAATATACTGTACGTTTTACCGAAGATATTATACACAAAGTCATGACAGAGTATAGATACGCAATAAGTGGTATGGGAATGATTGTTGATGGCACCACTTTATCTTCGTGCAACTGTGACCAATTTATAGAAACAATACCTTGCATTCACTTGGTTACACTGTACTCTATCAGT
>NW_004443753.1:206288-207567 GCF_000330505.1 Entamoeba invadens IP1 | reverse complement strand
GCTAGTTATCAATACACAGACTGAGTTTACAAGACACTTGTTGAGAAGGCACACAAATTCTTTCGAGGGAAGATCCAGATCATGCCGAAGTGTATTGTGTGGGTTTAACTGGTTCAACGCGTACTACACTCCCGGCGTATCTCGCATTTCAACAAACATCCATGACAACAACGACTCATCACTGTTGTATACGATGCGTGGCAACTTTGTTGGTGTTGTCTCGGACTCGACACGAGCGCTTGACGTGTTCGAGTTTTGAAAACCCACAGTCGTAATACACAATTGTCCCTGTTCTGTGAATGTTACAGAACCTTTCCACACAAGTTCTGGAACAGCGTCTATGTTCATAGGTTCACCATTTGTGAATGCCTTTCTGATAATCAGAGTGATGCACTGATCCTTAGCCGATTGTACAAATGTTGTGTTCACTTCAACCTGTTTACGTTCAAAACAGCCTGATTGTCTGATGCATCAAATACAATTTCACCACCCATGTATTGTAAGAGTGAAGTACCGAATGATTCAAATGCATAAATATGTGATTTTTACAAGCAAAAGTGATCCAAAAGATGCATATTGTTCCACTCTTATAATGCCCTTCTCAACTATTTTAATGTACATTTGTGTTGCTTCAAATGTACTCAAAGAGACGTCTCTTGTTATTTTGACATAGGATATTACATTATCAATATTGAGGTCTTCCTCCAAAATGATGTTCTTTCCAAGTAAATTGATTTGATTTGTATCAACATAAGTATTGACAACAATTGTACATTTGTTACTGTCTGTATCATCATCAATACACATCACTTTAACTCCACTCGCACCCAAGTTCAATGTATAAATGCCACCTTTTATTATTTGAATTGTCACACCGTCTTGTTTCACGTTGACAATATCATAATCCTTTGTCTTTTTTGCATTGTTTTCAAGTCTAACCACACTATTCGCAGCAGTTGAAATTTCGATATTATATCTCTGTTTATAGTTTGTACTGGTGTCTTTTCTATGGCAATTTTCCGTGTCAGTAACTGTGCAGAGTACATCATTGGGCATTGAAAACAGATGTCGATGTTGATTTGTTAATCAATGTTTTGAAAGTACATACAAGTGCAGTGTCTGTAGGAAGAGATGCACCATTCATTGGCAATAATGTATTAATGTGTGGAATATGTTTTGTTGTAGTTTTTGATGGAAATTTGATATTAAGACCTTCCAAATTGAATTTATTCACATTGATGATTGAATTTGTTGATTACAACGTTCAAAAGTCAAATCA
>NW_004443753.1:202471-206188 GCF_000330505.1 Entamoeba invadens IP1 | reverse complement strand
AGTGATAGAAAGGGTTTTCCAATCAATGCTTTATCATTTCCAAATACTTTGAAAACACTCAGTTGTAATTTTATTGGTGTCAATTCCGAGTAAGTCAATGTAACACCTTGTTTGATACTGACTTCTAAAAAACTTATAGTGTCAAACTGTTTGATAAGTGTATGTGTGTTCCGTGTATTTTGACATTTTCCGTTTTAATAAAATTTGACATTAGAATTGAGTATAGACTTTCAAACTAATAAATAAGTATGTCAGAATTTGTCTCTGAAGTTTGAAGATCAGCTATATGTAAGGTATCAACGTGATTTCAATTTGTGGTGTTTTAAACACTACTAAGAACAGCTATTCTAGTGCAATGATTGATTTTTGCATCAAATACGACACATATTTAAATATCATTTCGCAGATAACCCGGAAATGTCACTTTAAAAATTTAACATATTGTTGAACTCAACTTTGAAAATATAATATCATAAGTGATGTGCCTTTTTACAATTGAGTGACTTGTCTTTGTTGAAGGAGCCATCACCGAAACATTTCACAACAACACCATTTGTGCGCCTCGAGCACTCCAAGTCATCAACATATAGAAAAGTGGGTCAGACGAGCAGTATTTACAAAAATACATTTACATGACTAATGTGTTTACCAACAAATACAACCACAATAAGGTATTTTATGTATCCCAAACCGAACGAACACAAAGAAGACACAGAAATGTTGTCACTAACACAATTTGCATTTTCATATACAACATACACGATAAAGTATTGTACTTCACAACACTTGAATACTAAATATATTATGTTGTGTTTTAATGGTTGTATATTGTTAGAAATACAACGATATATTATTCGAAGGCAACCATGTATAGGTCATGGCACCTTGTTGCGTCGTAGTCATACAAAATATTAACTATTCAATTTTAGAGTAAACCAACTTTTCATTTTTGAACATTACCATTTACATTAAAGCATTTCGTGTATTTTGTTTAATGACATTATAACTTGTTATAAAAAATTGTTAATTCAAAATAATATAACCAATATAAGACATTTTCTTCAATGAAATGTTAAAAAGAATGACGTACTAAGTATTATTTTTGAAAACTTATTGAAATATTATAAATTTATTATACTTTATTAACAATAAAAACAACACATCTATGTTGTAACATAATAACAAATAACAGTTTAATGTAATATTAATTACTATAAACATAAAAACAAACTTTCTAACACCATCGAAGACCACTCTTATCATATATGAAATAACATTTTTGGTAAACACAACGGAATGTCTGTTTGAGTTTTTGTGAATCGCTGTTTTTAGTAACAAAAAGAGAAAATGTCTGGTTAGCAACAGAGATAGCTGAAGCCTCTGCCATTGTTTTTGATTGGGTTTTGAAGCTGTAGGAAATAAACGCATTGGCTATTGAATCGATGATGTTGTCTGGGGTTTCAATCCCTTCTTTAACCAAATAAGGATTGCCTTCTTTGGTTTTTACATCGAAGGTAAAAAGTACTTGGATTTTGGTTGAGTGTTCTTCCATTTAGTAATTAAGAGTTTAAGATTTGTTAATATTAAAAGTGTGGTTTATTTAATTATTATATAATTTAGTGTTTTAAAGTTAAATATAAATCAAAACGTTACTTTGCGCCAAAACATGCGACAAAAAAAAACAAAAAAACAAAAAAATGACGTTTTATATAAAACTTTTTATTTGTTTTATTTTATTAGATGTAAATGAGAAAAAGAAAAACCCTATTTTTTTCAAGACTCAAAAAACAAAAAATACAAAAAATGTTTTATTTTTATATAAAAAATATGTATTTATAGCGGGGTGTGGGTGTAAAAGGTAAGTCCCGATTTTTTATTGAACTAAAAAAAATAAAAAAATAATTAAATTAAATACATTTTACTTTTATTTGATAAGTAAAAGTAAATGATTTGTTTCATTATAAGATTTGAACTAAAAAGGCGAAATAAAGTTTTGTTTTCGTTAAACAAAAAGTACCCTTAAAATTTTATGATATAATTTATTACTATAATTTAACTAGTAATTTAATAATGTATTATTTTATCGAAAATGAATTAGGATTCTAATTTAAAAATAACAATAAAACTATTGTTTATGGTTTTATATATATATATGTGCTTTTCAGTTTTTTGTATTACAAGTTGTATTTCCGCGAAAATGGCGTAAATTCAATAACAAATTTGGCACAATTGAACCATTGGTATTGTCAGATAAAAATAACGCTTTTAAAAATTCAAAGAAAAATGTCTCTCGGCAAAAATTGTGAACTAAAACACTATACAATAATAAAAATATAAAAAATTGAAATAAACCCGTTTATTAGCAGTTTTTAGAATATGTTATTCGTTTTTTTATTACACTTTTTAAGTTGCCAACCAAAAAAGAAGAGAATGCTTTCATCAAAAAAAAAGAGTGGCCAATCGAGTCGATTCCCGCTTTTTTCCGCGGGGTCAAAAACACTCGAAATAGAAATCCATAGAAAAAAGATCTTTTTTTATACATTGTTTTTTCGACTAAAATTTGTAGAATCACCAAAACTAGAGTTTCATGCAAGAGAAAAGCGTCCCAACAAATGAAAATGGGGTTTTGTTGGTGTCGTCCGAAGACATCCCACGAACGCTCAAACAGCGCAAGAAGAATTGGAAATGTGTCTTTCCCAACTGTAATGAACCACTTAAGACAAGATTCAATTGTTACGCGCACGTTTGGGACAGTCATTTAAGGGCGTATTACACTCAAAATTTCCCGAATATGTACCCAGTCACTGCTTTTAAGAAAACAGCAGACAAAAATCCAATGAAAGTTTTAGCTGAGAAATATATGATTCAACTCGTTGAAAAACCTCCATCAAAACAAAGAATAGAAACTGATCAGAAGCAAAAAATACAAATCCAAAATACAACACAAAATGAAAACAACGTTCTTAACACTACAAACAACCCTATTGAGACTAATGGAACAACTCAAACATATAATAATATAACAAACCCGTGTGAGACTCAAGTCAATAACACACAAACGCCAATTTCTGTGAAACAAGAAGAACACCACACGTCGAGCCTTAATGAGACAGAACAAAACTTGTCGGATTTGTCGGGAACAACTCCTTTTGTTCCTGATAATCAGAACTACCCATTCGCATTTTTGAATGGATTTAAACAACTGAATTATTCACAGCCAACGTTCATCCAACAATACCCACAACAGTGCACCGTTGCTGTGGAACAACAAAATTGGGACCAACAACAAAACGTCAATGTGCAAACAGCCCAACAACCACAGAACTCCGACGACTTCATTAAAATCGAGCAAATCAGCGAGCAATTAAAGCGCCTTCATGTGTATGGTGAGATCTTTGCAGAGAATGGGTATTTGGTGCGTTCCGATGCGAGAACAAAGACAGACATCACACGAATTGAAGACGCTTTGTCTTCCGTGACTGGTCTTGTTGGGCGGAAATACGCATACAAGACAGACCCAACGAAGGTGAAGTGTGGGTTTGTAGCACAGGAGATGCAAGAGGTGTTACCGGACTTAGTCCAGAAAGATGCGGATGGCAATTTGAGTGTCGATTACCTTGGGGTAGTGCCTTATATCGTCGAAGCGCTGAAGACCATTCATCAAAACACATTAGAACTCCAGTCGAATGCTAAGACGGAGTACAACGACTTGTCAAA
>NW_004443753.1:172967-202371 GCF_000330505.1 Entamoeba invadens IP1 | reverse complement strand
CTCTGGATTGTTGTAGTCGGCAAGAGGAAGGAATTAAATGTGTTTTTCAATTCAGGAAAGTTTGTAGGGAAGTGGCGGCACTCGCAGTTTATCACGTGGATTGTGATATTTAGTATCATCCACATTTCTTTAGCCATCTCTTTAATAATGGGATATGGCGGATTGATCATGTCAGGGGTCTACATCGTGTTATTTTTCTTCATTTCGACGTTTCTTTACTTCCTCCACTCGTCGTCATTTATCAAATGGAACTTCAAGTACTTAGTAGTCTTACTTTCAGTGTTTCTTGTCTCAACAGTGCTTTGCACACTTGTTCTGATTTGTTTACAGCGTTTGTTTTGCGTGTTATATACAAAAAGATTAACAACAAGCTTTTGTGTTTCTTGCAATTAATGGGGAGGAGAAGAGTTTCAATGTCAAAGTGACGCCAAATCAACCAATCGAACCGTTCACGTTAACGTCCCCTCCGTGGAACTGTTTCAATCCGGAAATCATCAGCGACATTCAACTCCCTCAGAATTTGACCGTTGTGATGTCAAAAGGGCTGAGCACACCTATTTATGTACGTGGCATTGTTTCAGGAGACATCCCCACCACTGTTGTGAATTTCAAAATGAAGTGTTCTGGGCTTGTTCACATTCACTTTGATCATATCACATTCAAATCGTGCAGTTCAAAACCCACAGAAACGGCGTGTCTGAGCAATAAGTGTGGGTGGTGCGGTACAACACAGACGTGTGGGTATTGTGAAGATGGGGGAGAGTTTTGCACGCACGATGGTGCTGAAGGGTGTGGGTCACTCTAACTGATGTATTTATTCTATCAAATTGAAACATTTCAGTCTATTTATGTTCTATAGAAGTGCGAAACATGACAATACGAACTGTATTTAATATAGCAAATATAAGATGTTCATAAGAAAATGTTCACAGGAGTTATACCATCTCTTATGCTACATCCTCTTCTTTCTCATCTAAGTCGGGTTGGGGTATCCCAAGCTCGACATCTGCACTTTGACTCAAACAAAGACTCGACTGTGACGAATCCGACTCGACAAAGCGGGGGGTTCCATTTGTGTTATGTGAAGAATTCAGCACCAACAAGTCATTGAGACTACTCCAACTTTCAGAACTTTTTGAAGTGTCGAAGTCCGAAGAAGAAAGTTGTTGCTTTGTTTTGGGCTTCCTCTCTTTCTTCTCTCTATGGCTTTTCTTCTGTTTTTGAGTCTTAGAACGCGTGATTGTCACGTCGTAATTTCTAAAGAGTCGCTTCTTTGGAAGTTCTATAGAGAGTTTGACTTGATACCCAACAGAGAACGACGCAACGGGAACAGAACTTGAAGGTGCGAGGTGAAGCGGTTGTAAAAACATCTTGAAAGGGACTGCAACGGGTTCTTCAGGAGAGCCGTCGATCACTTCTAAAGTGAATAATTTTGTTGTCACTGTCTTTCCGTTGATCACTTCATTCCTCACGAGTATCAAATTCACATTTTCAACAAAAGTCTCTGGACTTAAAGAAACGAATGAGATGTGTCCTGAGATATACCCCTTGAGTGTTGTTGTGTTGGAGTCTAAAGTAAAGTCGAGTTGCATTTGTGAGTGCCTGACTGAGTCGTTCAACTTTTTCCCTTGTAATGTGGGGGTGTAGGACTTCACATAAATAACTTTTTGGGACGTGAAAGAACCTTGGACAAAAGTCCGTAAAGAGGAATTGAGGAATGAAGCTTTGAGGATGTAAGATATAGTGGCGTTGCTACTTGAGTAACTGTCTATTGGAGCGTTCAAGTCGATTGAAAAGGGGAATGAGGTGGTTGTAGAAATAGAAGGAGGGGAAAGGGTCACATTTTGTTCATGAAAAACCTTTGACGAGTTATTAATATCTAGAAGTAAGTGCTTCAGTCTTTCTATTTTTTATATTATAAATTATAAATAGAAACAAACCGACCACCCCAGAAAAAGATAGAAGCAACCCAGTGAACTGAAAAGGCTTTTGTGTTTTGAGGTGGACAAAACCTTTCAATGTTTCTTTTTGATTGACTGTGATGTAACTCTTTGTCCCTTCCTTTGTGTGGATGTACGTCAGTGGATATTTCTCTTCCCCTTCGAGCTTGATTCCAATGTCGACCATATCTTCTGAATATAAAAATTGAATTTTTGTATTGTTATTCTTCTGGTTTGTTATATAATTGATTGTTATTATAAAATAGTTTCTTCTATTTTCAATATTACTACTTTGTATTAATTTCTAGATATTTCCTATTTTAAAAATAACTCAATACTTATTATTTTGGTGACAAATATATCAATTTGACTCGTTTTGCCTAAAAGTGTTTTTAAAAAAAAAATTTAAGTAATACAATAATAAATGTATTATATAAAATAGTAACATCTCTATAAAATTAATTATAATACTAAAAAATAATAGTTGGTTTAGATCTTATAAGAAAAAAAGATCTTTAAAAAATAGTTAAAAATATGAAACTATTTTTTTATTAATTCAAAATTATTAAAAACATACAGATTATTTAATAAAAATGAAGATATTGGTTTTGAATTTTTAGTAATAAAGAACTAGAATATAATATAATTTTATAAATAAATATTATTACTTTTGTTTATTTACTAAAATATACAATAGTCTGAAATTAATTATTTAAAAATAATTTGAATCTAATAATAATCATTTAATAATATTTAATATATCATTATTATTTTATAAAACACATCCAGATAATATTAAAATATATATAATATAATATTATATTTTTTCAAATTAACAACTAATATAGGCTTAATTACAAATTTGACTCAATTACACTTTTCAAATCTCTGTCATTAATATTAAACTCTTCGAAACTGATTATCTTGTTGTTTGATACTGTCTTTGTAATGACTTAATTAACATTTGTTCTTGACTTGTTACCTCTATAAATTAATTAACAATGCAACGATTACATCTCTTTACCATCCTCTGTTTTTGTATAATAATTTGCATATCTTTAATTTGAAAGCCATAATAAATATACCGAATAAAATAAGAACAAAACAAAAGGTGAGAGTTTGCCTGAAAGAATGAGTCTTGAAAAACCCTAAGTCGACACCAGAAAAAAAATAGCAAAGAACTATGGAATTAGTGTATGGCGTTGCAAAAGGACATCGACGCAATTTACAAAACAAACGAACCAAACATTAAGGCCAGCTCTGAGGAAAAACGACAAGTAGCATTTTCCCAACTCAGTGCTTTTTGCAAAACCCTAAAGACTCCTGAAGAAGCGAATTTGTTTCTTCGAAAAACACACGAGGTCTACAAAAAGACGTGCACTGCCGTGTTCATGAAAATTGTTGTAGCCAAAGTACTTTCTGTTTTCCCTTCACAACGACTGACTAAAGAGATTTCATCAGAGTTCTTCGAGAAATTCAGTTCGATTCTCTTCACAGAAACAAATGAAGACCTTCGTCAGTTGCTCTTTCTCTTCATCGCAGAGCTCCTCAGATTCCAAGACACTTTACCAAAGAAGATAGTGAGTCTCTACTCTGACATTTCTAAAACAAGAGACCCATTCAAATCAGTTCTGATCGACTCTATTCCAGCTATTTTGAACTTCCCAGATACTTCGAAGATGTCACAACTCCCATTGACAGGATACTTCGCTTCAAATGTCCAAAATCTGAAGACACCAAAATTAACACCAAAAACAACGATTGTAGGGTTTAGATACTTGTTTGCTTATTACAGACAACCAGACGTCAAAATGTGCGAAATCAATGAAAAGGAATTGGACCACAGTTTTGCACAAGCGTTGGACGTGTACGTCAATCCGGTTTTTCTGTCGACTATGGACGAAGCAAATAAGAAACAGCTGGCGCTTTTACTCTTCGAAACACTTCATTTGAACTGCGTCGCAAACATCGCAGATATCGAGAACAACTTGGAGAAGCTGATTCCCGTTTTGTTCACACACAAGAACTTCATGGCGTTTGTGAAGAAGACAAGTACCACAGCGGTGTCGTCGATTTTGATACATCTGATCTTCAATTCCATAGTGAAAGTGTTTGGAGGAGACCGAGGAAAGTTTGAGGAATATATAACGGGCAATGTGATGGGGTTAATGAATGCGTTTGTGAGTGACAAAATCGATGAGTCTGATATTCCGATGTTGTTTGTTATAGGGTGTGCACTGCCATTACGACGCCATTTGTTCAATAAAATTGTATTTAAGGTGGTGAACCCCGCATCAAAGAATTATGAAATTGTCAAGCAATTTGTATTAGCCAACTTCGAAATGATATTTGAAGCATTGACGAAATGGACTGTGCAATTTGTGAAGGAAGGAAAAAGAAACAGACTCTTTGAAACTGCGTTTGAACGATTGATGAAATTTGCGGTAGTTTTTAGAGACGAGAAGGAGACGGGTGCATATCTTTATGAGAAGATGAAACAGTGCATAGAAGTGGAAGAAGGTGATGTGAAGACTGCAATGGTATCTATATTCGGTGACTTATTAAAGAAATTTAGCACCTTATTTGTGACTGAAACGAGTAAAATGGTTTCGTTCTGTAAAGAAATGAAAGAGAAAGACTCTGAGAATTCGATTAATCTGTTACGATATGTGATGTACTGTTTAGATGAGAAATTAGAGGATAAAAGAGAGTATTTAGTCTATACGTACTATCTGTTGATTGATTATGACTACACATGCCAAGAAGAAGACAAAGATTTGGTGCAAGAGAGAATCATTTACAACAACGTGAAGAAGATACTGAGCTTCTTATGTGAAGACGATTTAGAGTCTCCACTAGACGAAGGGACATTCACTGTTATGATGAGTCTGTTCAAGTGGACTGTGTACAAAGAAGACAGAACCACAGAAATTGCTAAGCCACACAATCAAATGATGAAATTACTTCAATACCACTGCGCTGTAATGACCGACAAATACCCAATGAAGGAGGTTGTAGTGTTACTGAACAAGATCTTGGAGACCATCCCCGTCTTCACACAAAAGGCTTTGGCGTGTTTGGTCCAATTGGCGAAGGTCTCTGATGACAAGTCGATTGAAATATACTTCAACCACTTGATCGACGAAGACGAGAACTTGAGAAAATACAACGCAATTGCACTTGAGAAGTCAAAGGAATTCTTAACAGGGAAGACTATCACACATGAGGAGTTGTGTAAATTGTTGTTAGGCGCACATGACCGAGTCGCTGAGGTCAGAGAAAACTGCTTGAGCGTCATGAAGAGCATTAGACTCTATGGGTCCGAACCAAATACGATCATCCCAGAAGACTTTAGAGTACCAGACAAGTCGTTTATTGACTTCTATTGCTCCGATGAAATTGCTATAAACGAGAACATGGACATCCAAGACATGGTCGCTGCTTCGATCTTAGAAATCGTGAAATTGGGGAAGTGCGACTGTGACTTAGAGTGCAAAAATATCATGGATGTGTACCACAAATCGTTCCCATCCAACTCACTTGTTATTGGTATACCCAAAGACAGAATCATCATCCACGGCAAGTTCTTGAGACGACGATTCTGCGTCTTTGTTGTGATGAAATTGGCGTCGATTTGTTCGGTTGATATGTTGAAAGAGGTTCTCCCATTTGCTTTAAAAGAGCTCACCGCGGACGAAGAACCAATTCCAGAGTTGGTTGAAGAACATGGAGAAGCTATTTTTAAAAATAGAACTAAAGAAGAGGCGGAAACCATATTTACTATTATCTCTGAAACTAAAAACGAGAAGAGAAAGAAGACGGAGAGAGAATCAGAAATGATTGGCCTCTTCTTTGGGATCATTGCTAAGTTTTTAGATAGAGACAACCCTCGGTTCACAGAGACTATTACACAACTGAGGGAGATGGCGATGACTTCGAAGAAGAACGTCCAAATTGCCGTGTCGAACTGTTTTGCACAGATTGGAGAAATACCAAATTTACAGGGACTTATTGATAAAATCTATGCACAAGGGCTTAGACAGAAGACGACTAATGGGAAGTATGGCGCGTCATATGTACTTGCTGGTATTTGTAAAGGACAAGGCCTGAAAATGTATTACAAGACACACTTCTACGAGAGGTGCATTAAAAAGCCATTAGAAACATTCGACACAGACAATAAAGGACGGCGAAATACACAAGGCGACAAAGTTAACATCAACATCACTGCATTGATCACACTTGAATGTCTTTGCGAGATGGTTGGCGACATCTTTGAGCCATACGTCATCGACATCTTCAATATTGTCAGACCAATCGTTTCCGAACAAAATGAAAGCATGAGACAAGCTGCAGTTGTGACAATTCGAGCAATGAGTGGAGCATTGACCCATCATGGTATTGGAATGGTGTGCCCCCATTTAGTCGAAGGACTGAAAGCAAACGACTGGAGAGAAAAGCAGATGGCCTGCATATTAATAGGAGAAATGGCGAAACAAACGACTCATCAACTCAATCGATTCTTACCAGAGATCATCACTCCTATGGTCTTGTTGGTCATCGACGCAGACTATAACGTCAAAACGTCTGCATATAATGCACTGAACTCACTTGCTTCTGTTGTGAAGAACCCTGAAATTGGAACACTCGTCCCACTCATTCTGGAAGCATTGGAAAACCCACCAGCAAACACAGAAGCGTTCTATGATAGATATGAAGACATGCAATTCACACACTTGATCGACTCCAGTTCACTTGCGTTGATCCACTACATTCTCGTGAGAGGGCTGAGCGACCCCAAACAGAAGACTCGAGCGAGATCGGGCGTGTTGATTGGTTCCCTCACTACTCTGTGTGAGGTCGAAGACTTCTTGCCATACCTCGACATGTTCATGAAAGAGTTGAAGAAGAACGTCACCGACAACGACCCAGAAGTAAGAACATCCGCGTGTAGTGCGATTGGGAAATTAATCAACTTTGTTGGGGAGAGTGGATTCAATGGGCTTAAGCAATGGTTCATGGAGACGATGCAATCCACAAAGAGTACCGTACACCGCCTGGGAGGGTCACAAGGCCTTGCTGAGTATTATAAAGCAGTTGGCCAAGAACACTTACAACAAGACTTTGAACAAATCACAGACATGAAGAACCCTGCACCAACATCACGACAAAGTGTGATGTATTTGTTGTATTACTTCTGCTTCTCACTTAAGGACAAATTCAGTGATTTCATTGGGAATGGGATTTATCTTATTGTGAAAGGGTTGAGTGATACGAGTGAGTTAGTCCGTGACGCTTCGATGCAAGCGGGAAGTATCTTGTTGAGGCAATTTGGGAAGACACACTTGAAGAAGTTATTAGGCGTTCTTGATGATGCGATGTATAGTGAGGCGCCCAAGGTCCAAGACTGCGCAATCAGTTTAGTTGGCGAACTTTTGGAGGGTATGCTTGGGGCTAACGACAGTAACATAGAACCGTACTTGTTACTGAAGAAAAAATTAGGGCTTGAAAAGATCGGAGAGTGTCTTGCGAACTTGTATGTGGTAAGATTTGATGAGGATCATGCTATCTGTCAAAAGGCGACGCTTGTCTGGAAGAAAGTCGTAGTGAATTCTGCGAGAGCAGTTAGTGATTTGATACCCTACATTATGCAGATTGCTTTGAAGAAGTTGTGTTCTGAGGAAATTGATCGAAAGAGAGCAGCTCGATGCATTGGAGAGTTAGTTGATTTGTTTGAGAATAGAATAGTCCATGAGCTGTTAACGACATTACGCTCACAATTGGTGAGTTCGAATGAAATGGACCGAATTGGCGCGTGCAATGGATTTGTCCAAGTCATTAAGAAGAGTCAGTTGACCACGTTTGACTCATTTTTGGAAGTCCTTCCAAACTTGGTTGATATCATGTGTGACCCAGTGGATGCCATTCGTGATGAATCAAATGAATTGTTCAAGGCTATATTACACAAATACGACAGAGTTGCACTTGAAAAGATATTGGACATCTTGTTGGGATTCATTAACACACCAGAAGACATGCAAAAGGGTATTAGAGGGTTCCAGATGATCATTAATAAGAACCACAACAACGAATTGATCTTTGAGACTTTGACACCAAAGGTGGTTCAAGCTCCTATTACTGTAGCAAACTGCAAAACAATTGCTTTGCTATGTCAGTCGTCACAGGCGTTCTTCTTGAACAACTTTGCACTCATCATTCAGCGTGGATTCAACTCCTTAGTTATTAAGAGTACCGACAAAGAATATTGCGACAAGATTAGAAGAATGATGATCGACATCTCCTTGGAATACCCAACAAAAGAAAAGATGTTCACCGTCCTTGGAGATTACACGTCACCATACCAACGCCCCGTCATCAAGATAGAAGCCCTCAAGATCTTGACGTCTTACTTCAAAGCCCAAAAATCGCAGACGTCGAGTGGTGTAGATGTCATCATCTCCTTCATCTTCGGGTTGATTAGAGCAGAGAAGGACAAAGGAGTTATCCCATATGCCTGGGAATGCTTTGAGTCGATGCACGCCACTTTGACGAACGAGAAGTATTACATCTATATCAACTCCCTTGCTCCACTCTTACAAGAAATTTGTGAACACCCCGAGAGCGGCATATTTGTCATCCCCGACGATATTGGCCCATTAGTCCGGATCGAGACAGACACCCTGAAGAATGCACTCACGGAGACCAAAGAACAAGCAATCAAATCGTTAGCCATTTTACTTAAGAAGTATGAGAAGGATGATAAATTCACTGTATACAGAGACTATATCATTGGGCCTTTGATTAACACCATTTCAAAGCAATGTGAGGCTCCTCATAAGATCAAGTTGCTCAATTTGTTGCAGACGTTGTTTGAGACGGCGCATCACAGAGGGAAGGTGAAATCGTTTGTGTTGCCAATAACAATCACGTTGAACAAGATAATGTCAGACGGCGATGCGGAGGTGAGTGCCGTTGCAATTCAAATGTACAAATACCTCTTAGACTACGACTTAAAGATCGACACTTTATTGAAAGAAATTCAAAAGGGGTTAAGCACTTCTGGCACCAACTCCTCGAAAATAGAAATCTATTTGAACCTCCTTATTATGTGCGTCGAAACTATTCAAGTCGAGAAGTGGGAAGAGTTACGTGCCGCTTTCATTAAGACCAAAAAAGCTGGGGAATGGCCCATCGAAGCATTGTACATCAACGTCTTTAAACAGTGCCTTCAGCTTGTTCCTCTCGCTCAAGACTATTATCAGCTCTTAGTCAAAGCTCTTGGAACACTTTTGAAGTTCATCCCTGACAACGAAGCTCAGTTCAAGTCACTCTTGAAAATGGAAGGTTTCGTCTTCGAGACTAACGACCAGTTGTTGTCTCTCAAAAAGCAGCTTTGCATGGCTTTTGTAGCCGTTTGCCCAACTATGGCGGACTTGATCAAAGAAGCTACTAAAACTAATTAAATTGAGGTTTTCTTTATACTTTTTAATAGTTATTATTATTATATTATTAATAGAATAATAATTAATTAATAAATATAAAATCAAACTAATTTTGCTCTTAACTTCTCAAGTCGTTGCGCTAGTGTTGGGTCTTGGACTAAAACATGTGCTAAGTCATCTGCGCATTCTTTTTTGGTAATTTGTCGAGCCTGTTCGTTGTTCGTCACCACAGATAGAAATCCAATGATAGCGCCAATGACTGGTGTGTTAGTCTTAAATGTCTCAGAAAGTGCTTTGTGGCAGAGTTGTATAACATTGAAATTAGCCATTTGTTCGCAAGCAGTTGGGTCGATCGAGATGTTCCATAATGCCTCAATACATGCCTTGAACACGTCTTCGTCTGATTTATGTTTCGATAAGATATCGACAAGTGTCGTGTAAAATCTCGACGCTGCAATGGACTTTCTGCCGATATCAGATATACTCAGATTCTTTGTTGTACTTGCAATGGAGCAAATAATTCGTTTCTCATTACAATGTTCCTCCGCGGCTTTTCCAAGAAGTTTGAATACCGGAGGAATTGCCAACTTGTCGTGGAGTGGTATAGAGCATGAGAAGTTCATAAAGCAGGCGATAGTGTTAATCACCACTTCCTTCACTCGAATTTGCTCATTCGCATTTGCAACTAAAAACTCAACCATTTTAGCATCCACCACCTTCTGTGACAATTCTTTGTTCGAGGACAATGAACAGATCACTTGAATCATCTTCGTATTCACTTGTTTGTCCTTCACATTTAATGCGTCAAATATACGACCAATCCCGCTGAGAACTTCAACGTTCTTCTCTATTTTCACAATCGATACTAAACACGAGAGACTTTTTAACTCAATTTCAACGTCAGTGGGGTTCTCTTTCACTATCTTTTCTATGAGCGGCATCGTCACTTCACTCACATACGTCAATGCCGTGTCATCTATTAATATATTCATCACTGCGGTGATCATCTTCTTCGTCAAATTCGGCTTATCCGGAAATCGGTCATTCAAGACTCGGAACTTGTCCACTACCCCAAACTCCACTAAGGCTTTGGCACACTCTTGGTCTTGTGCCAAATTGATACACGCGCTGATCGCACTCATCGCAACTTCCTTCTTCTTCAAGTGCCTTTCAAACCCTACAACGACATCTTTCACTAATCCACTCGCTAATAATTTCTTCCCACTCGTTTTATCTATCGCTAAACACTGTACTATGCAGCAGATCGATGTTTGGATTTGTTTGTTATCAATCGTTTTCATTGCTATTCGGTGGAGCTCCCCCGCAATGTCTTTATCAAAGACCTTTGTGATCCACTCCTCCTCAAAACACACATTCATCAACACCCCCAACAGATTTTTGACCATTGGAAGACTTTTTTTCACTATTGTTTCATTCTCCGCGTTCTTTTCATTCACATCTTTCAGTTCATTATAGATGAAATCAATACATCCGTTGCTAATAAGGTGCTGTGTAATGGTTTTATCTCGTGTAATGATCCCTATCATATTCATAAGTCGCTCTTCTGTTTTATAGCCTTTCCCTCTCCCACATTTGAGGAGTTTCACATACACCCCATTATCTAATAAAGTCTTTTTAGCCTCCTCACTCGCATTTGATACGGAGCGAATACCACAGATCAGCTGCTCTAAAACTTCTTCGTCATCCCCAAAAGTGTTCACACCATCATACAAGATCTTGACTACATCAAACTGCTTCCCAATAGAATACTCGTCCTCAGAGTATATCGTATTCGCTATAAACATCCCAATCGCCTTCGTCACACTCTTCGACTCTTTATATCTCAACGCCAGCTGAAGACACTCCTCTATCATGTGTGCGCTGCGGAACAAGACAATACACGCATCATCTATACTAATCGCCGCCATCATTTCTATAGCAACACTCGCCGTCGTGTCTCTACAAATCCTTGAAAACGAGCTCAGCACATCCTTCACGTTCTTTTTAGTTATGATTTTCCTTCGACTTGTAAAGTCCGACACCGTCATCACTCCCCAACACAATCGGATCAAGTCGTTGAGCGTCATATCCGTCATCTCTGCGTCTTTATACTTCACTCCATGTATGATTTTACACACTGTGTCGCAGACTCCATTCATCACCATCTTTTTCTTCGCCATCTCGCTGTACGTTAAAACAGCAATAAGTAAGCAGCACATCCCGCTGATATATTCTCTCCGCAGTTCTTTATAATTCGCCAATCGTTGACTCGCAAACTCGATGAATCCCTTTTGGATCAAAAATGCCTTCCCCTGTGTATTTTGTTGGTCTGAGACAATCGTTTCAAGTTTCTTCATATTCGCAACCGCCTCTTTGTCTTCGGTGATGTTCTTCAACAGTTCCTCAACTTGCTCCATCCGTTCTACTTTTCTAGTTCGTTTCCTTCACTATTTATTCTTCTTATTCTCTCGAAGTAAGAGTACAACCCAAATTGATAAACAATTATTTTATATCCTAGTACTGTTGCGGGAGCGCAGAGATGGAGCGTGAAATCGTTCTCTTCGTTCCTCTCTTTCCAAAATGAATGCACTTTGGAATGCAAGCAACAGCTGGTGATGAACTGAGTGAGCTTGGAACAAAAGATGTTTCTTTGATGTTGAAAGACTCGTCCGGGTGAAGAAATTCGTTCTGCATGAAGACGGTGTTCTCAAAGAGGTCGTCATAGTTCACCACCTCCATTGGTGTTCGCGACAATTGAACTACAGGCTGCTCGAAGTCATCATCTTCCCAAGGCATGGGACCGTCTCTGATTCGAGTGACAAACCCACCGTTAATGCCTCCAACATAATTCCTTTCCCGAACACTATGCGACGTTCTCTTGTGAGAGACAGTTTGCGCGGTCTCATTGACTGGGCGTGTATATATTGGGTAGTCCTGTGTGCTGTGATACTCAAACTGAAGCATTTCTAACATTTCCCTGAGCTCCTTGAACTGCTCTGACACAACTCGAAGTTTCGAATTCGCTTGGAGCGAGACGTCTTCGGTGTCGTTCTGAAGGGGCATATCGCATTCAATGCAGAGTAGCCTCCCGGTGCTCAGGTCCGTGTATTCGATAGCTTCACTTTCGGTGTATCGTTGTTGACACTTCCTAAAGGTAAGTACCCAAACCCTTACCACAGAGTACTATGAATATCTTTTATAAAGATTATCTATATTTTAATGAAAGAATCGAGCCCATTGATATATAGAGTATTGTATGTCGTGTGTAAAAAATGAATGAAAGAGAGAAAGGAAACAACAAACGGGCAGAAGTAGAGTGTTTCACCAAACTTCCGAGACTCGTTGAGTTCCGTCATGATTTTTGCGTACTTGAAGACGATGTTTTCGATTGCTACTTTGTAATTAATGTAGTAGGCATAGACCGTTTTTCTCCGTTCTCCAAGCCGCTCCGTCATCGAGTCGGACTCTATCAAGCGCTCCTCTTTCAGCGCCTGGAGTGCAGTAGACACTTTGGTTAAAGGCATTTGAAGCTCTTCGGATATCATCTTCTCGGTTTTATATGACGATGAGGTCTGCAAACACATTAACACGATAGTATGAGTGGGATCGTTGAGCATCGCGCACACCCGTTGAAGGATCCGCTCAACAAGGCCGTTTTGGTGTTGCGTGTTTGTAAATGACATCTAGTATTACTAGTTTCATTTTAGTTAATTTGATTTCGAGTTTTTGTGGTCATCATTTTTGTTGACTTTTGCTTCCGGTTTGCAAATTTCCTCAAATTTCATTGGGTCTTTTTTTCGTAAAAACAAATGACTTTTGTGATTGTTTTTTCCCATGTGATTGCGGAAAATGCCACTGTTTTTTGTGGCATCTCAAAAAAACTCAAATTGTTTTTTTTGAGTTTTTTTACAGTTTTTTTTTAGGGTTTTTAAGGACTCATAGTCTAATCTATATTATTTTAATATTTTACTAATAATTTGGATGATGTAAAAATTCTTTTTCTATTTATTCACTTTTTATGATTCGAGTTTTATTTCAGTATCATTTTTAAAAACTATAGTTAATAGTTTTGTTGTACTGATTATTTAGTACAAAAAAAAGGTGAAAAAAAAACAATTTTTTAAACAAATAAAAAAACATTTTAATAACAAAATAATTGACTCAAATAACATTTTTTGGAAGAATTGAACTTTCGTTGAAAAGACAATAATCGAAAATGTTAAATTTTTAAAAATACGATATGTGAAAAACAAGTAACTTCATGAGCTTTATGCCCGAATTTTGCTTGCCATTTTGTTGTTTTTTTTGTTAAAAATGAAGGAAAACTTTCAAAAAACCGTACGAAAACTGTTTAAAAGTTTTTTTAAATTCTAATTTGCCATAAGTGCATTTTTTGAAATAGAAAAGTGATGTGTGAATAATATATTATTAATATAATTAAAATATATTAAATTATTTATAAACAATTTCAAAGAAACTTTATTGTGCACTTTTGTGTCTTTTCCATTAACCCGAAGATTTGACAATGAAATTTTGTTGAAGAAAAAAAACAACTTCAATTGATTTTCAACAAAAATGAATTTTTTAAAAATTTTTTGCTAATTTGTTTTCGAGGCATTTTTTATTCTTGCCACGTTGACTTTTCAGTTTCCGCGACTTTATAACTCATAATCGGGATTGTACTTTATAACCCGATCTATTCCTTTCTATTGTTCTATTATAGATCTTCTTATTAATCCCAATAGAAAAAAATGCAGATTTGCCGTGATAATATGAAATGATTGATGTGCTGACGTGTTGGGTCCAATATAATAGATCTTTCTAAAAGAAACCTCAAATGGCTCAACTCAAGCAAGACCTCTCCAATTTGGAAGAATGCCTTCCACAAACTCTTACCCAAGAGCAACGTGCAAAGGCCAAGACCCAATTCTACAAAGAACTTGCCGAGAAAGTCCACAGATTCTACAAGGGTAAAATCCAAATCATGCCAAAATGCACATTGGCTGGGTTCAACTGGTTCAACGCTTACTACACTCCGGGCGTCTCACGTATCTCCACTAACATCAGAGATAACAACGATTCATCTCTTTACTATTCCCTCAGAGGAAACTTCGTTGGTGTTGTCTCCGATTCCACACGTGTCCTTGGTGACGGTGATGTGACTCCACCAGGAGGATTGGGAGTTATGGAAGGAAAAGCACTCCTTATGAAATACTTGGGAGGTATTGATGCTGTCCCTGTCTGTATGGACTCCAAGAGAAATGGCAAGAATGACCCAGACGCTGTCATTGAATTCGTCCAGAGAATCCAACACACCTTCGGTGCTATCAACCTTGAAGATATCTCACAACCAAACTGCTACAAGATCCTCGACGTCTTGAGAGAGTCATGCGACATCCCAGTCTGGCACGACGATCAACAAGGAACTGCTTCAGTCACTCTTGCTGGTTTGTTGAACGCTTTGAAGTTGGTCAACAAGAAGATCGAAGACTGCAGAATGGTCTTCATCGGAGCCGGTTCATCAAACACCACTTGCTTGAGACTTATTGTCACTGCTGGTGCTGATCCAAAGAAGCTCGTTATGTTCGACACTAAGGGTTCACTCCATTTGGAACGTGAAGATATTAAAAAGGATACCAGATTCTATAGAAAGTGGGAAATCTGTGAGAAGACTAACCCAACCAAATTCCCATCTATCCCAGAAGCTGTTAAAGGCGCTGATGTCCTCATCTCACTCTCTACTCCGGGCCCAGGAGTTGTCAAGCCCGAATGGATCAAATCAATGGGTACCAAACCAATCGTCTTCTGCTGCGCTAACCCAGTCCCAGAAATCTACCCATATGAAGCTAAAGAAGCCGGAGCTTACATCGTCGCTACTGGAAGAGGTGACTTCCCAAATCAAGTCAACAACTCTGTTGGATTCCCAGGTATCTTGAAGGGAGCTTTGATCGTTAGAGCAAGAAAGATCACTGATAATATGGCCATTGCTGCTTCTAGAGCTCTTGCTGATTTCGCTGAGAAGAGAGGAATCAACACCGAGAACATCATTGGTACCATGAACGAGCCAGGCATTTTCCCAAAGGAAGCTGCTGATGTCGCTATGCAAGCCATTAAGGACGGAGTCGCCAGAGTTACTGATCTCACATGGCAACAAGTTTATGACATCGCTGAAAAGGATATTAAGGAAGCCAGAGAGTCTGCTCAGCTCTTAATGGACACTAAACACATCATTGAGTTCCCACAAGAACAACTCGACCAATCCCTTGAATTTGCCATTAAGTCCGTTTCTAATTGAGTCCTTTCGTAGTCTTCTTTTGCTGTTTTATTATTATATTTTATTATCATATATTAATTATAAATATTATTTATAAAGAAATAGATTGATTCATTAGTTAAAAGTATTATTAATTATAAAACTAGTGTTTATTATAATATATAATATATTTACTAGCAAAATATTTATTATTTTATCAATTGTTAATTATTATTTAAAGTATTAATTTATAATATTTTTATTATAAAGCCAAATTAAACTAATAAAGAATTAACACATATTAATAAAATTACTTTAAAAGTTTCTTTTGAACCTTTGGTGTGGTAAGTTTTTTATTGTCTTGAATGAATTGTATTTCTATATATAAATCACCATAAGAATTCAACAATACATCACTACAAAGACCTAATCCTTCACATTTCATTTCGCCAGCTTGTAAAAGAACATTTTCTAATATGGTGTACGTCTTACCATCTAAGAAATTGATTGTAATATTGTTTCTAGTCCCTTTTAAATTCGTTGAGAACTTCAATACTGTCTTTAGATCATAATCATTCAATCTTTTAAAACGACGGTGTTCTTTGTTTTTGAATGTGTACCGAACTATTCTTTGAATTTCATTGACTACTTTTGGAGAAAAACATAGAACATCCCCTTCTTTGGTATTTGAGGTGATTTGAATTTTATTGTTGCCAATATACATAACCTTGTTATTATAAACATCTTCTAAAGCAACTTCAATTGGAAAATCGAGGATTTTGAATAAGCAATGGATTTGAATGTCGCAAAAGACACCATTTTGTATTTCAAATACCTTTTCTTGTAAATTGTAAGTCTCTTCTTTTGTTGTTTGAGGAATACTTAAATACAACACTTCATTTTTGATATTAATTGATGATGTTACAAATGGTAGCACAAATTCAGTGTTGAGAAATTGTTGTTCTGAAAGAATAAATTTATACACTTCGGTTGTACTTTGTATGTCATATAGAAACTCATCAAATAAATTTTTAAATAAAGATGTGTTGGACAGTACACGACGTACAAAACATTTTCTTTCTTTTATAACATCGAAAATGTTGAGTATTTTATTAAGAGCATTTAAATAATGTTCATTTGTAACGTTTTGTTCATACACAATTTCTGGTGACAATTGTAAACATACTCCATTAAATACAACTATGTCAAGATTTTTACTTTGTGGATATGTATGTTCAAAGTACATGGAAGCCGAAATGATATACTTTATAATATCTTCATATTGATTTAACATACTTTTTATTTCACTCGAGTTAATATAGTCAATTATTTCTTTAATAACAATAAAACCATTGGACATACTGAGACCTTCAATAATACTGAATTTAAGTTGTTGCAAATTCTGTTCATTTTTAACACATGAAGAAATAAAGGATGAGCACGCAGAAAGAGTATTTAAAGTGTAATCAATTAGATTTCTAAAATATTCATGTACAGATCTTAGTATATTGTCTTTAAAATCAGAGAAAGAATTTGTTACTAATGTGTCATCTATATTGTCATTAAAGAAATGAAACAAGTCAATAATATGTCTACGATCCTTTTCACCAAGTTCACAACTATTATAAAGAAGATACATCATGTTTTGTACATCAAGTAAGTCAATACTTGTATTCATTGTATGTTTCAAAAGTTTAGTCATCCAAAAAGTATACCTATTTAATGTTGTTCTATAAATAAAATAATAATCATTTAATGAAAATGCACCTAACTTTTATTTACAAACGTTCTATTCAAATCAAATATCTTTAATAAACAGATTTATTTCATAACAAAGTTGATCATTATTTATCATTTTACATCCATAAATAGTTTAAAAATGACTTTTAAGTTTTAAACCAGTCGTTCACAATGTTCATCTTATTTATTATAAAATAATATCCAGAGTAATTACTCTGAATCTGAAAAGTCGATGAATTCTTTCTTCTTTTATAAACATTCTTTGTAAATCTTTAATAATGCTTTTTACAAGGAAGAAGTGAAAGTTTGACCTTACGATACTGTTACTGTTTTAAATAAAACACAAATTTAATATTTTTGAACTTGATATGATATACAAAAAAAACTAACTTTGTGGCGACTCTTTTGAAATGTAAACAGTAAACAAACCAATCCGGCAAATAATCATTTATAGGTTTTTCTCTTTTCTTCAATTTTTGGAAATGTTTTAATTAAAACACAAACAGTATTGGCGTTTTCATCAACAAAGCATTTATTTCCAAAAAACGTTTTATAAAAGAAAAAAAAGAATTGTAAGGTTAAATAACCAAATAAGAGTTGAATTCAATTCAAAATTGGATTAGTCCTGTTTCTCCTTTTCTGCACCAAGAATCAAGTCTTTGAGGTGCGTGAACTTCTCAGCTGGGAGGAATCTGATAGCAAATTGTCCAACAACCAAAGACATAGCAGACAAGAACAAGCAGAACATCCACTGGACGAAGTTAATTCCTGGGAATGGAGTGACTGAGAAGATTGGTCCGGCGAAGACGACAATGAGTGCTTGAACGACTGATGTCATAGCGATGATTCCGACAAACATATAATTCGAGAAGAAATTTTCGAAGACGTCCTTCTCTCCGTTGACCTTTCTTGAGTTGATTTCATTGAAGATTTGGCAGAACACAAAAGCGTTAAAGATCATAGTCTGGACGATTGTTGTATGTTTCTCAATTTTACCGACTGAATGTAATTCCCCATCGGCGCACATGAATTTTCCAAAGTCTCCATGTTTGACATAAGCGCATGGTGCACCCAAGAATGTGATATATCTTCCACAATATAACAAGAAGAGTAATACAAAGAGTTGGTATGTGGCTTGGACTACAATATTTCGAATCATATGAGTCGAGATCAATGAAGCCTTTCTTCCAAATGGCTTTCTATCCAACAACGATGGCGTTGGCTTCTCAGTACCTAAAGCAAGTGCAGCCAATGTGTCCATAATCATATTGACCCACAACATCTGAAGTGCTTTCAATGGACTACCCATCTTAGTAATAGCACCTATCACACACAACGCAAGCGCAACAACGTTCACAGTCAATTGGAACTGAAGGAATTTACGAATGTTGTCGTATACACATCTCCCCCACCTACTTTGTGAATACTTCTTTGTAACTTATGAAATAACAAACATGACGGCTTTCACTATAGAATTGAAGTTATCATCAAGAATGACAATGTCTGAGGCTTGTTTGGCAACGTCAGTACCTCGAATACCCATGGCAAGACCTACATCAGCTTCTTTCAAAGCAGGTACATCATTAGTACCATCCCCTGTCACAGCAACTACTTCTCCTTTCAAGATAAGTCGATTCACAAGTCTCTTCTTATCTTGCGGACTGCATCTTGCAATCACACGAAGGGTTGGGAGTAAGTCATCGATTTGTTCGTCAGTCAATTTAGCAAACGCTGGTCCTTCAATACACGTGTCGTTATCGCTTTCAACAATTTTGCACTGTTTGGCAATCGACTTCCCCGTGTTTCTAAGTTGTTAATATTTATAATATTATTACTATTAGTTGATAGAAAGACAAACACATTATCACCAGTAACCATACGAACAGTTATACCAGCTCTATGGCAATCAGCAACGGCCTGAATAACTTCTGGTCGTAATGGATCTTCAATACCAAAGACACAAAGTAACACGCACTCTTCCTCTGGACTTTCAGTGAACTTCTCTTCAAAGTTGTTAGCATCCTTTGGTGGAAGATCTCGAATTGCCAATGACAAAGTTCTCATGCCTTGATTTGCACATGACTCTTGGAAATCACTTAACACCTTTCTCTCCACATCAGTCAAGTCAGAAATCGATCCATCTTTCTTCATGTATTTACTGCACTTTGCTAAGACGGCTTCGGGGGCTCCTTTCAAGAACATGTGGACAGACTTGTCTTCGTTAAATACCAACGTGGACATTCTCTTTCGAGCAGAGGAGAATGCAAATTGTTGATAGATCTTTGGTGCCAAATTCTCGGCTCTTTTGATGTATTCTGTGTGTTGTCTTAAGACAAATCCAAGTAAGGCGCACTCAGTCTTATTCCCAATAGTTTTCATAATACCATCCTCTTCATAGACTGCAGTGGAAACAGATTTGTTGATGGCAATGTTGTTATAAATCTCGTCCCCAAGTCTCGTCCCACCAAGTGAGAAGTATTTTCCTCTCTCCATAGTCTCTCCTCCAAACCATCCACTAACTACAGTCATTCGATTCTCAGTAAGTGTTCCAGTCTTATCTGTGCAGATGTTCGAACAGTTCGACATGATTTCACACGCCTTCAAATGTCTCACTAAGTTGTTATCTTTCATCATCTGCTTCATGGAATATGCCAAAGATATAGTGACAGCTAAAGGAAGACCTTCTGGCACAGCAACTACCACAATAGTAACAGCGGTGATCAAGTAATCAACTACTGCAGTCAAATGTTTCCAATTAAAACCTACCATCTCACATTGATGAGTCAATTTGTCCGCATCAGTCCACTGTTTGCATGGATTGTTGTCGCACACTAAAACGTCCGAGTAATTAATAGCATCGATGACCCAATACACTACTAAAATAGAGAAGACTATCAAAGCACAGCCAAACCCTAATTTCCCAATTTGTTCCGCTAACTTGTCCAACAGTTCTTGAAGTGGGGTTGGTCGTGGTTTGTCTTGACTTAATGATTCTTTTGTTTTACCCCACAAGGAATTAAGTCCAACAGATGTGACTATCATTTGTCCATTGCCATCAGTGATTTTGGTTCCCGACATCATAACATAGTACTTCTCACTCTTTCTCACAGCAATCGGTTCACCTGTGGGTTACTATTAAGTTATAATTATTTTATTAATACTATTAGTATAAAACAATAATAGTAGTATTAATATCAATGTTAATAAACAAACCAGTCATATCCGATTCATCGACTCGCAAATCATATCCACTAGCATAAATACCATCAGCTGGTATCACATCACCGACATCTAAATTCACTAAATCACCAACAGCTAATTCTAAAATAGAAACTAATTGGTTTTCACCTTTTCGAACGACTTTAATGTTGACATTCTTCTCGTCTTTGGAAAGTTGTAAGAACTTCTTTTGCTTGGAATAGTCCGAAATGGAGGACCCAAATGAAACAACAAAGACAGCACATAGAATAGCAAGACCTTCGATCCAATCCGTCGCCATTTCTTCTTCACCACATGTGTCATTCTTTGGAACAACAAATGCAAGGAATAATGAAACGACAGCAGATGCTATTAAAATGATGATAGTGTTATCATTGAGTGACTCTAAAACCATAGTCAAAAACGATTTCATGACCGGGTCGGGGTATTTGTTTTGACCATATTGCGCATATCTCTTGTCTAAATCAGTGCAATCAAGACCCTTCGATGGGTCGGTTTTTAAAATTTTGCAAATCCCAGCAGTGCCCCCTAATTTGTTGTATGACTCGGCATCTTTGTTTCCTACTAAGTCGTACAATTGCTTGCCACTAATTTCAAATGGAGTTGTTGCAGATTGATCCCCACTGTACTCTTTCCTTTGTTTCTCTTGCTTTGAGTTGTCTTGTCCCATCTTCTTTTTTGAAGTTCTGTAAACCTCTTTTCATTAATAGATCTTTAAAACACACGTCTGACCACGTTATTATTCGTTGGTTTTTTAATTAAATTACAGTCTATAGAGTACTCTACTCTTTAATATGCCAACGCAACTGTTTTATATCATAAAATACTATTAATATTATTATAATAGTACATATTTATTGATTAGTATGGCATTTAAGAGAATATCATACGCAAATATACATTAATGTAAGTAATGCCAGTCTTTAATCAAATTACTCATACTATTTCAGTTTAGGGTTAAACTACTGTTTTACCATAAAAAATGATATGCCTTTATTACCGTAATTTTTTTTACATTTTTTATTTAGGCATCATTCCCGTTATTGAATAAATTAACTCTTTAAAAAACAAATAGTTATATCCTCAAATTTTTATTCGCAAAATGGGTTAACTGTTACTTCCTCTTTTTTACAGTTTCATCTTTTCTTCCAATTTTCGACAACAGAGGCCAAAAAGCGGGAAGAATAACTAAAAATACTCTAAATTGAATTTTTATCGCACGTTTTAATCGATAAAATCCGGGATTGTTATTCCTCTTTTAAAAAACATTCTCAAATAAAAAAAGGGTAATAAAAATGAAAACGTTTGTTGGTATTAGGGTTTATTAATATCGTAAATAAAAAGAGAAATAGTGTTTGTTTTTATAGTAAAAATTTAATTATTTCAATTAAAGTAAAACCTATAGAAAAAAGAAAAAAGATTTTTTTCCATTTTTTTAATTTATTACTATTATATTAAAAAAACTATATTTATAGTATAAATAGTAATTATTATAATATTACTAATTGTTATAATACCATCAAAAACTATAATAAAAGACCACTAAAGTATTACATCATTTAGATCACTCATGCACGTGTGACATTTGTTTAATCTCTTCAAAAGCCAATTCAAGTTTCTTTTCTTCGATCAACTCCTCTTCGGAGTTTTTAAGCATTTCTTTAGTACTTGGGTCAAGGACCAAGTCGTCTACAACGTGATATTCACCGCCATAACAGATGACTGGCATTGAGAAGAAGATTCCTTTTGGGATCCCGTACTGTCCTTCGCTATAAATTCCCATACACACGATTTTCTCTTTGTCAGTCCCCAAAGTCCAGTCTCTGAAGTGGTCGACAATTGCTTTAGCTGCAGACGCAGCTGACGATGCCTTTCTCATTTCAATTACTTTTGCTCCTCTTTCCTGGACGATTTTGTTGAATGCTTCCAACCAAGACGCTTCGACTATTTCAGTGACTTTTTTATAGCCAAGAGGGGTAGAGAGTGTAGCGTGGTAGATATCAGGACACTGCTTTTCCGAGTGATTTCCCCACACAAATGCGTCTTTAACGTCTTCGACATTGACATTGAGTTTCAATGCTATTTGTGCGATTGCTCTATTCTGGTCGAGTCGAGTCAAACACGTGATTTGCTTGACATCGATGCCAGCGTTGTTTGCGACGACAAGCGCGTTAGTATTCGCCGGATTTGCAACGACCAAGACTCTGACATCTGGGCTCGCGTAGTTCTTCAGAGCAAGTGCTTGTTCCTTCATAATACGTGTATTAATACCAATCAATTCCTTTCGTTCCATCCCAACCTTTCTTGGCATCCCAGCAACTAAGATAGCAGTCTCAACATCTTTAAAGGCTACTTCAGTCTTATTTGATGCAACAACTCCTTTAACTAATGGGAAACAGCAATCAGTGATTTCCATTCTGACGCCTTCCATCGCTTCGACTACTATATCATACAAATGAAGAACTACTGTCTGACTCGGACCAAACATTAACCCATGTGCTATTAAGAACGTTAAGTTGTACCCTATTTGACCAGCTGCACCAGTAACTAAGACATGAATCGGTTCACACGAATTGACTTTCAAAGGGTCAGTGTTGATTCTACTCCAATATTTGGTACTCTCAGTCGACATTCCGTGCCAAATGAGAAGAAGTTCCTTTTTATATAACACACCACCAAAACCTAATTTTTGTGGAGCAAAAGTGAAAACAGGGGAATGTCAGCTCTTTGCACTCGTCCAGAAATCTGGAGTTTCGTATTGCGTCACCAACTCACTGCACCTTTTGTGGAAATACTCCATTTCTGTTTTCTTCCCTTGAATTCCATGTGAATTCAGCTCTCTCTTTTTGGCATTAAAATCTTCGCGTTTTTTGCATTTTTTTCTCAACAAATTCGACAATTTGAATAAATTGGTGCTTTTTTATAGTTTATGTTGTCATTTAGAATATTAATATTAATAATAATTATTTATTAATAGTTTATTGTTTGTTTTATAATTCATTTAGTTAAAATGCGGAATATACGGCATTATTTACTTTTTGTGACGTCGTTAACTCGGTTTTGTTCTGAAAAAGGCCTTTGATTATTTTCTACCTTTTTCTTTTTATTAACTTATAGATTTTGTTTAGTTTATTAAAAGTTTGGATTTGCTAGAAAATTCCTGACAAGTTAATTTGTGTTAAATTACAATATTTACTATATTATTTATAGGTTGTCTTTTTTGTATAGAAATAAAAAACATTTTTTACAAAAGTCAACATTTTGTTATTATTATACTATTGTTAATAACATTTTTCATATACAATTAACCATATCAAAATACTATTATTATCTAACTAAAATTATTATATTGTTATTTACTGTTATATATAACAAAACAAACTTGACATATTTATTTTGATGTTTATAACAGATCATTTATTGAAACTATAACAATTAGTTTTAAACCTAATAAACAATTCCTTGAAGAGAAAGAGGAATTTGATGATGAAATAAAAATGAAACTTTTGGTCAAATCGTTAATGAATAATCGAGTCAAAATGGATAAAATGGTGAAGATAATTCCAATAAAGAAGTCGTGATCTTTAAATACTCAAACGACAAAATCCAGATGAGTTTCTTTGGGAAGCCAAAGTTCAGTGGAAATGAATTTATGGTTAGGTGCCAGTGTGCACAACGCCGAATAGATGCCCAGAAAAGGAAGTATGTCACCAACTCCCGCTCTTTGAAAAAGCAGATTTTGACCTTCTTGGAGAACAATGAGCGCGAAAAGGCTTACGACAAGTGCGCGATACTTGTTCAAGAGGACTACAAATGTGAAGCTTTAGAGGAATTAGTGGATATCATTGATGAGCTTCAAAAGAACTCCGAGGTCATTGCTTCACAACGAATTTGCCCATTAGAACTTAAAGCTGCTTGTGGTGCTATTCTCTACGCATCGCCGTACTTCCCAGACCACACAGAGATGATGGAAATGCGTAACATGCTCATCGACAAATTTGGAAAGACGTTCCCCGAAGACTGCGTCAATTCAAAGGTCGTCTCAGCAAAGTTGATGTCACGACTTTCCTCGAGAAATATCGACTCTGACGTCATCGAGTATTACCTCGACAACATCGCAAAGGAAAATAACCTTCAAACGACAACAGCTGCCGTCCCAACACAAAACCCAGAAGACGCTCTTCCTGCCGACGCGTCTCGTTGTGAATTGTCGAAATTACCAGAAGGCACCCAATACGTCAAATATGTGTTTGGTGTGTTGACAAGAAACTCGACGGGGAATATCCGTAAAGGAGGTGACAAAGTCCAAGTCTTCATTGCTGGCCCAAACAACGCGAAGATAGTTGGTGATGTGAAGGATTTACACGATGGAACATATGATTTGTCATTCGACCCACCTTATGAAGGCGACTACTTAATCGCGGTGTACATCAACGACAAACAAATGAACCAAGTCGGAAAGCTTCACATTAAAGAAGGCTCCATGGTGGATTTAAATCAGTGCCTTGTCGAAGGCAATGGATTGAATGGAGGGTATGTCAACGAAAAACAATTCTTCACGGTCTTTGCTAAAGACCAGAATGGGAGAACAGTTGGGAAAGGTGGGGAACCATTTGTTGCGTATGTAGCGGGGCCCGGTGATGTCAGAATAGTTGCGGACAAGACTGACTTAATGAATGGACAGTACGATTTTTGTTACATTCCTCCTGTCGTTGGAAATTACGCGATTGCCATCTACCACAACCAAACACAAGTCAAAAACGTGTTCCAACTTGAAATCAAAAATAAAGAGACTTTCAAGCCACAATTTGTTTCAACTCCAGAAGTCGTACATCAACCACAAGAAGTCAAGAGTGTCGGAGTTCGAGTGGGAAAACCCGGCGAACATTTCATTATCGATGTTGGAAGTTGTATTATCAAAGCGGGATTTGAAAGTGCGGGGAACCCGACGTTGTTGACGGCGAATGTCGTTGGGGAGAACCTCCATAAAGCAAATATGCTTGGCACGCCACCCATCTATGTTGGAGATGACGCGATTGGAAAACGTGGAATTCTTACTTTGACGTACCCCATGCAGAAGGATCCGGTTGACTTTGAGAAGCTTGGTCGTGTACTTCAATACACGATGGAGAGAGCGAAGGGTCATCCCGTTGTAGTAGTTATGAACCCACTTGCGCCACTGCAAATGAAGATCAATATGTGCGAGATGTTATTTAAAGAAGAAGCCGAGAGCGTGAGGTTTGTCGATGAGGCGCTTGCGGTGTCTGCGTATTATAAGAAGCCGTCGTGTATTGTTGTTGACATTGGAGGGATGATGAGTTGGGCGATCCCAGTAGTGAACGGTGTTGTCTACAAAGAGATTTCGGAGAAGATGCCGATTGCTGGAGTGAAGTGTACAGAAGTCTTTGCCACATTGTTAACAAAAGAAGGAGTCAACCTTGGGAGCACATCGAGCGAGAAAGTGATATCGCGACAAATCAAAGAGTGTGTTGGGTATATTGCGAACGACGGTGCACCAGCTCCAAGTCTGAAATATGACATGCCTGATGGCACTTTAATTAATGTTGGCAACTCACGAACACAATGCTTTGAGCCATTGTTCAATCCACAATTGTGTTCAATGTCGTGCAATGGATTAAGTCAAATGGTTGAAAAGGTTTTGCGCTCCATCAATGGTACGACCAATGAAGTCGTGTTGGTGGGTGGTGGTGCAATGATCAAAGGCATTAAAGAACGAATTGAGGGTGACATCATGAAAGCTCTCAATTTCAAAATTAACGTGACCGCAGATAAGAACGCAAAGTATGCGATGTGGATGGGAGCCGGTATGCTCGATAAACAAAATGCAGGGACTCTCATCACCGCACAAGTCTGGAAAAATGAGGGCGCCTTGTGTTTGGATGACTAATCAATACTTCTCTTTCCATTCTTTTCAATCTCGATCTGACACTTTTGATGAAAGAGAAATGGATGTTATACAAATAAAGACAAAAATCAAGCGCAAGTTCATGTTAAGAAATATTAATAAACATTAATAAATTATAAGATAAAAGAACTATTTTGTTACAATAAAAACTTTTCTTATTTGTCTGTGTGATTGGTGAAGCAAAATATGAACTAAAAAAATACCACTCATTTATATTATTGTGTATTATATTTTTATTACAATATTTGTTATAGTGATATTTATCAAGTATTATAATAAACTATAAATATATAGTAAACCAATTATAGAACAAAACACAAAAAAAATCGAACATTTAAAATTAGAACCAATTTCCCGTTCAATAGCACTTTCAACCGTCTAGTATCTATAAATCTATATATAACTATATATGAAAAAAGAAAGAAGCTTCCACCGTAACAGCTTAAAAAATAGACTGATGAAACAGAACTATACTTTAATAGTAAAAGAGTCAAACGAAACTAAACAAAGCAGTTTGAAAAAAGAGGTGCAAAAAACTGAATATGTAATGAGGAAGACTGAGAGGAAACACACCTCTTCTTTGTCGAGGACAATACCGACTAAAGAAACCGAATCCGTGCCAAGTGGGTCATTCACTGCGTCTGGGTTTGTATTCTCGACATTGGCGGAGCCATATCGCCCATCGAGAAGTGGGAACGCATCTCCTATCATGGGCTCGAGACCAACAAGAAAAGATCAACTCTCACATTCCGCAGTAGTATCGAGTGCACCATCGACGCCAAGTTTATCACATTCACCACGTCGATCGACCCTCTCAACTATTACTTCATGCCCCGATGGCCCATCTTCGAACACTAATATTAATACTTCACTCTATAAGACCGAACTGTGCAGAAGCTACGTCGAAACTGGAACTTGTAGGTATGGCGCAAAATGTCAATTCGCACACGGCGAAAAAGAACTCCGTCCCGTCCAACGCCACCCAAGATATAAAACGGAAATCTGCCAAACCTTCCAACAAACGGGATCCTGTAAATACGGCAGCCGTTGTCGCTTCATTCATGTCCTCCCTGACGAAACTAACAGCGAACAGGCAGAGTCACCCTCGTCGAACTTCTCAGAACTCTCACCGGAAGACGACAGTGAACGACTCCCAATTTTCGAAAACCTTTCTCATGTCTAAAACTCTATTTATTTTTTATTATGTTAGAGACGGTTATTGCAGTCAATTGGCTATATTATAATAATTCTTATAAATATTATTATTAATATTACTATATGAATTACTATATAGTAATTATATATATATAATACTATATTATAATTATTATAATACTATTACTAGGAATATTATTATAATAATTATTATAAATATTGTTCGTTTGACAAATAATAAAAATACTATATTATATTATATTATATTATAGTCGGGTGATAAAGGGGGTTAATTTGGGACAGAAGTAGTTAATTTGAGTAAAAAACTATAAAATATAATTTCTTTAACCATAAAAGTATTAGAAGGGTTTTTTCAATTAACTACTTTGAAGATAATAAAAGAAAACCATAACTTTCTATTTTTGATATTATTCAATCTTTGAAAACAATGGAAGAAGAAGAGTAAGGAACCCTCGATGAAACAACCACAGGCAATCAACACAAAAAAAGCAATTTAAATACAAGAAACCAGTTTAAAAACTGTATTTCAATATATATTCATGATGTATATGGTTAAAATGCCAGAGTTTAATGAATTAACTACAATGTCAATCTTTTAAAGTGTCAGAGAATCACTGAAAATCCATCATTTGTTGAAATCTTTTAATCTTTCGTTGTTGAACCATTCCCATTGAGAAAGGAAAAGAGAAAGACCATTTTAACACCAAAACAATTGGAGTTGAAGAAGAGCAGAAAAGAAACGAAACAAAGGAAAAAACAAAGGAAAATCCTTTAACAAAACAAGTTTCAGACAAACCACAAAAAGTGCTGCGTTTTAGACTTCCACATTTCTCTAAGTGAACAAATTGAGGTGTTTTTGTTTATTTTTGAAATAGAAATTTATAATTATTCAATTTATAATCATTTAAAATTAAAAAACTATAATTTAAATTAATATTTTAATTTTATGTTTATTTTGACCTTTAAATAGATTTTTTAAAAATTATAGTTTCAAAATTATATTTATCAAAATTAACTACCTTTGTCCCTTTTTAATGCCATTTATCCCCCGACTATATATTATATTATATTATATTATATTATATTATATTATATTATATTATATTATATTATATTATATTATATTATATTATATTATATTATATTATATTATATTATATTATATTATATTATATTATAATTAAAGGTGTTCAAAATTATAATTATAATATAAAGATGTTATTATTGTATAGTACATTTGTTTGTATAGTTTTTTAATTACTTTAATTACTTTAATAATATTTGAAAACTATTCACTCATACAACATTAAATTATTCCTTTGTTAACTTCCGCTCTTAATATCTTAGTAATTTCTATGTATTTCTTTTTAGCTTGTGTTCTTTTTAGTTTGAAAGATGGAGTGAGTAAATCATTTTCAGCAGAGAAAGGCTCTGTTTCGAAGTAACAGTTTTTCACGACTTCATAGCCTGGGACGTTCATCATTCGAATTCCATTTTGAATAACACTTAAAACCTTCTTACGGACATCCATTGAGTTGAGGATTGTCTTCATTTTGTCTTTATCATCTGTATACTCAACACCAATTCCTCTTAAAACTTCTTTCAATTTGTCTTCTTCTAACACGAAAATACCAATGATAAAGACATCACTACTTTCCCCATAGATGAAACATTGTGATATGAGTGGGACATTCCCATATTTGTTCTC
>NW_004443753.1:170229-172867 GCF_000330505.1 Entamoeba invadens IP1 | reverse complement strand
CTGAACTCAACTGTGGGACATACACTTCCTACATTCATAAAGTTCAAGTCTGTCATTTGGGAAGTGACCAACAACATCCACCAAATGTCTCTGTAAGTCCATACCCTTGAATACAAAGGCCCCAGTACAAACACGAAGCCAATCATATAACTCGGGAGTAAGTGGTGCTCCGCCATTCAACAAAAACTTCAGCTTCCCACCAAAGACTTCTTGCACTTTGGATAAGACCCAATAATCCCAATTGATGTATGTCCAACTATTTGTTTTGACTGCATTTAATTTGTAAGAATAAGCCATGTGATATACAAATTGTGTCAAATAACTCGACTTGTTGATTGTCTCTGTGAACTTGTCGAATATCTTCTGTAAAACACGAGGGACAGCTACCATGAATGTGGGCTGACACAATTTCAAATCTTCTGCTAATGTCTGAATACCCCCAGAAATGATACCAACACGACCTTCACCATAAAAGAATGCATGTGCAACTTCCAGTTCCAGTACATGAGAAGATGGTAAGTAAGAGAAGTATGTACCATTCAGAAGTCCATCTGAACCAAAAAGGCCACATGTGTTGATCACATAAGCGCCATGTGAAGAACTTGAATACGTGTGAATTGCTCCTTTAGGCACACCAGAGGTCCCTGAAGTAAAGATCACAGAGAACATATCGTTGAGTGAAGGTAAGTCAGGCTCTACTGGGTTCTTCTTACCCATTTCGATCAAGTCAGTGTAGTTAATATAATTGATATTGGATGGTATTGTTGACATCACCTTTTTCAGGGTTGGGTAGCATATCAATTTGAGAGTTGGATTACTATTATACATCTCTTCTACTGTCTTTGAGAATGTACAAAAGACGTTTTTAATGTTAAGAGTGGTGATGATATAATTGAGAGAGTCTTTACCTAAAGTTGGATAGAGAGGGACAGGTACTATCCCTTGTCGCTGCATTGCAAACTGTGAGACATACCATTCATACCGGTTTGAGCTGATAATCCCAACAAAGTCTCCTTTCTTTAATTTCAATGTCGATATGATACCACCAGCAAGAGTATCTACTAAGTCCAGAACATCTTTGTTTTTAATCCAAATATAATCACCTACATATCGGTCGTTTTCAAGTCTTCTGTACCCAAAGAAGTCATTGTCTGGACGACGTAGACATCTTCTTTTGATGATTTCATAAGTGGTGTGTGTTTTGATATAGTCTAAGTCTTCTTGGTTTCCGCCTGTCCAGTATTGAGGTTGGCAGTTGATATAACACTTATCACCATCTTTATGAAGGAAATCCAATCCAGTGTTCATCTAATGTATTTCTATAAAGTAGACAGACTTATATATATGAAGAGGGTTCCAGAAAAACACACAGAAGACAAAATATTCATCACTGGAGTTTTACCATTGTTTTGGCAACTTCTTCAAGCAAAATGCAAATATCAACTCAAAAAAATTCATCATTGCATCTCAAAAGCAGAATACTATTTTTGGCTTGTAGATATTTGAGATGTTTCTTCTATAAAAAAAACTATTGTTTTTTATATTATTGTAATTGTTAACAATATCTTTGTGTTGTGTTATATCGACTTCTATTATATTTAATTTGAATACATTTTATAAAAATTGTTCTATTATTATAATTTTAATTAATATTCTTATAAATATTATTAGTATTATTATTTAATAATATATTATTATTATATAAATGTTCATACTATTAAAATATATCACAAGACGAAAAATAAAAAGGTATAATAATAAACTTATAAATAATTAACGAAAAGTAATAAAAAGAGAAAAAAAAACAATGTACTATAAAATATGATACAACAATATATATTTAAATGAGCAGAAAGAAAGACAATATAAGCGAGGAAAAGGGTTGAGAAAGTCGAAGTGGAGAAAAGATAAAAAGAAGGACACAGTTAGAGTGTTTTGACTTCTTGTAAAAATGCGGGAAAAAACGGTGGAACGAGAAGTAAAGGCTTTTGACTTTCACTTTGAGCGAAGTGAAAAGATAAAACTCGAAAGAACTGTAAAAGAGGTGGATGAACACGAGAAGCAAAGACGAACGGAAACCAGTGATGCGATTAGAGACGTCTGCATTTTTTGGAACGAAAATTGAGAAAGGGAATGGTATTGTGATTGGAACGTCGACGACTTTTTATGATGCTTTGACTCAAGCGGAGGAGAACAAAGATAAAGTCTTGATAAAAATACATCAAATAATGTATCATAAGATGGGGGAACGCGAAGGAAGACTCGAAAACATCATGAGATTTAGTGGGATAATTGATCGTATGATGAGAGATTACTCGCGCGAAGCGATTAAAAAGCTTTCGGAAGAAGACTTTGCGAAGATCGCTGAACTGTTTAAATTGACTGAAGAGGTTGAAGGCAAATCGCAGGCGGACAAAGAAGAAGTGTTTGTGAAATTCTTTAGAAAGCCGTATGCACCAAAAGGAGATACAGTGAGAGAAATACCAAAAGACGAATCGGAGGAGGAAGACAAAGACGAGTTACGAAAAGTCGAGTGTATGTTACAAGGTGATGAGTCTGAAGATGACGAAGAAGAAGTGATTGACCTTGATGATGTAGAGAGTGATGACAGTGAAGAAGAAGAAGAGAAGCCGATTAA
>NW_004443753.1:167056-170129 GCF_000330505.1 Entamoeba invadens IP1 | reverse complement strand
AAAGAAATTGACTTCTAGGACCGTTTAAGACCACTCTCATACTCCGAATCGGACGTCATCTTGTTGTGTTTTTCAGTCAACTCAAGAACTTCTTACGAGAACATCGCTTCGAAGTGGGAGCCAGAGGTCCGCCACTACATCCCAACAGCTAAGACGATTCTCGTTGGGCTGAAGATCGATCTTAGAGAAGAAGGCAATAAAGAACACACATCACAACCGGAAGGAACAGAACTGGCTAAAAAGCTGGGGTGTGTCGCGTACTTAGAAGCATCCTCTGTGAAATTAACAGGTTTAAAAGAAGTGTTTAATACAGCTATCGATTGCGTATTCTCGCAAAAAGATGCCCCAAAGACTGCAGGCGGAGCTCAAGTTTGTTCTTGAATTATTTTTACTATTAGTACAACTAATTATCAAAACTAACACGTAGACAAAAGCTACAGATAAAAAGAAAGAACCATCAAAAGAGAAAGGTAAATGTTCTTTGCAATGAACGCAGTGTTATTCATCTGCTCTTGTTCATTTTTGGTTTGGGTATCCTATCGACTTTGTATTTTGGGAAAAGCTTTTTCTTTAATTTGGTTATAGTTTTGGTATAATTTCACTTTTAAAATGCTTCAAAAACTTGAAGTCGGTAATGTGGCAAACGGGAAAAGTGTTGTTCACAATTCCGTGTCTCTTTCAGTTTGTAAAAATACCAGTTAAATAGTAAATATATAATAATGAAATTAATTAATGATAAAGTACTAAGTCAACAGATTTTACTATATTTTGATAATACTGAAACTAGATATTCTAATATAGAATTTACATATTCGTTTCAAAAAAGAAAACGGGATAGTATCTATAAAAGGAATACCAAAGAATTATAATTAGATTATTAGAATTATATAATTACAAACACTTTGATAGGATAGTATTTATTTTACTTTTGTATTACTAAGAAAACAATTAATAAATAATAATTAATAACTCACCTCAGTAACCATAACAATTGATGATTTTGAAGGAAAGATATAAATAGATTAATTATGATATTAAATAGAATAATATTTAATATAAACAATAATTTAATAATTAACTCTTTGAGAATAAAGAAGTATAACATATTATTCTATTTTTTTAATTAACAAAGTCGAACCACTATCGCCTTGAATAGTAACATGCCAATTTCCTTTTAAAAGAGGGATAGACGGTGGGTGAATGTATTTCTCAACCCCCGGTTGTACGTGATTAGTACAATGATTGTACTCATAACAGTCCAAATAGTTAATTGGTTGTTTCAGTACAATAGTAGAGTGGTAAGAGGGGAGGAGTTCATCTGTTTTTGTCATTGTGTAGTATTTATCACACACACTTTGTTGTTCTGCTACGCCGTGTTTTGTTGTCGGTGCAAGGGATTGAATCACTTTAATGAAACGGAGTCTTTCTTGTGATTCCATCTCTGCATGAAGTTTAAAGTACGTCTCGTCTTCCGTTTCTTCATCACTCGAAAGGATATCGTCCTTCTGCGATTCCTCCGACATGTCCTTCTCGTCGACTTTTTGGAACTCGGGAAGTTCTATAGTGATTAACCCCTTTGGTAATTTAACAAGCTTATCTTCATTCAGTGGTGGCACAGCTATCCGCTGAGCATAATCTTCTGACAATATACTTTTCTTTTGATGTGTAAGTGGGACGATCTCTTGATACACATCTTGGAGTTCATATTCCTCAATGGTCGATTCCCGTTTCGTCGATTTGCGCGATTTGTGCTCCACCTCTTTCTTGGGCTTCTTTTCAACAGTTTCTTTGTCTTTTTTCGCTTTGTCGGATTTCCGTGTGCGGCGCGTAGTCTTTTTGTTGCTTTTTTCGGAGCTTTCGCTGTCTTGAGGCATTTGTATGATGTGTTAAATCGAGTTCACACTTCTCGTCACAAATAACATTTTTATCAAAAAATGTTATTTGATTTTTTAACAAAAATTTCCATTAATTGTGTTTTTCTATTTATTTTTTCATTCCAATGTAATAAATAGATTTGAAGTAAATTCCCGACTTCTTCCAACAATTGTAACTGGCATAATATTAAATTTATTTAATTATAAATAAACAATTTCTATTGGAGTTTTATATTTGTTAAAGCAATGAGAGCTTTTGATTACCATTATTATTTGAGTAAGTTTAATTATAATATTTTCATACTAATATATATCATACTATTACTTATTATAATAGTATAATATTCTAACATATACCACTCATAATATATAAGTAATACTAATAATAACTATACTTATATATAGAATTAGTTACTATATTTAAATCATTTTTTTACTAAATGATTACCCCCAGTAGAGATGTACTGTTTGACTGTGAATGCCATTCCAAAATGAAAACACAAATACATAACTTATTGATAAATGAGCGAAAGCATTGGATCTCCACGTTTAATGACCAGCTCCTTGTGAGTGACTTGAAGCCGTCTTGTGATGATTTGATTGATTTGTTCTGCTGCATCAAGGAGTTTTTCCCCTTCGATGATGACTTTATCGTCTCTGATGACCTTTTTGATCGACTCTTGCTTGTTAGTCCCTATCTTCCCTTCAGTGTATTTGCTCTCGAACTCGTATCCACATCGGACGACCAATAAATCGATCAATAAGTGGAGGAGTTCGATTTTCTTATTGTTCTGCAGCCTCCTTGTAGCTGTCTTACAGGGGACTCCTCTTGCGATGTCGTCGTTCTTCTGTTCGACGCATCTTCTTTTGAGGAATTCAGTGAGGACCAAGACTTCCCCGTCTCCAAAGTCGATACTTTTGATTCTCATGTACTGTTGTGTGACGACGCTTTTCTTCGCTGGTTGCTTAATAGTGATGTCTGCCATCTCCGAGAGGAGACAGATACAAAGGCATTGTTGAAGAGTCTGGAAATTCCTCAGTGTACGTGACGCCTGAAGTATCGGAATGCGCTTTTCTAATGGCGTGACACACACTTTGTCTTTATATCTCTCCTCAGAGTGGAGGAGGTCTTGGATCTTCCCGTCGAACAGTGTCGTGCTCATCTCTGTGTTATGAAATGAGAAGCTAGTTTCGAGCCT
>NW_004443753.1:116854-166956 GCF_000330505.1 Entamoeba invadens IP1 | reverse complement strand
ATCTCCTCGTTCTATTTTCTTGATTCTTATCCTTGATGTCGTCAATTTTGGGAAACTTTCTTTTTTTCTTTTTTTTCGGAACATTTCTGCTAGGGTTTTCTACTCTTAGAAATCGCTGGTGACGAAACTATAACATTTTATTTCTTTGTTATTGTTTTTAATAACATTCCTCCCCGTTTAGGGTTGACTCTTTTCTTTTTCAAGTTCCGGCAAACAATGCAGTTTTGGAACAGTCGAAACTTCGACCCAAAGTCAATTCAACTCAATTTACAAAACACCGTCTTGGGGGTGATCTTATAATTCTTTAGGTAAAATTAAGGCTATCTTAGACGCTTTTTAACCTGTTCATTGCTTAACTTTTTTTTAAGAACTTTTAGAATTTGTTTACTTGTTCTTCACTGCAGTGTAGTTTTTTTATGGTATTTTTATTATTATAATATAGTTCAAATATTGCTCGAAAATGACTTTTTTACTAGAGGTTTTAGTTTTTGCCATAAAAAGATGATTTTTGTGTTGAAGTATAGCTTTTTGTAGTAAAAGTATGATTTCTGTTCTCAATCACTTTTACCAACCAGTTTTGTTTCAATATTTCTCAAAACCAGTTTCTATAAATACTTTGCTCGTTCTAACCAACAAATCTAATTTTCAAAACCAATTTTTTGATGAAAAGAAATATCAATAACCAAAAAAAAATTCTTATCCCAAAATTTCTTTTCTAAAAAAAACTTCAAATTGTAAAAAACAAACAAAAAAGAAAATTGTTATTTTTCACAACAAAAAATAATAGTTTTGTTTTATTATATAATTATAATATTAATTATAATATTAATTATAATATTAATTATATAATAATATAATATTATTATAAACTAATCTCAATGTTTTCATCGATTTCAAAGTGAAAACAAACGAATAACAAAAAAAATCGATGAATTTTACTTTTTTTTATCTCCTTTGATTCTGATGATCTTTCCAAATGCAATAGTCTTTCCCGCATCTCTCAAAGTGAATCTTCCGAGTTGAGGGAATGCCTCATATGTCTCAATACAAATCGGTTTAGCGACACGGATGACGACATTTCCGACAGTTCCACTTTTTAAAAATGGTGGATTTTTCTTCGAGACCTTTCCTGTAGTTCTGTCGAGTTGGTCAGTAATTTTGTTGATCAACACTTCCTCTTGACAAGTATGGATATGAATGACTGCTTCATATCCTGGTGTTAGTAAAGGACGTGGTAATTCCAACACTACTAATTGTGCTTGGAACCAATCGCTATGATGACATAAACTGTCTGGTGAGCACAACACAAAACCGCTTTGGATTTGATCTGCTTGGTCTCCTTTCATCATGATTCTCACATTATCTCCCGGTCGTGCTACAGAAGCGACTACACTCCCTTCATCATACATGATTCCTATTACTTCGATAGTTAATTCAATCGGCATCACTACACATTTGCACCCTTTTGTTATCGTCCCACTCTCTACTTTCCCCATCACAACGGATCGCCCTTTCCCGTCTTTGATTTGTCGATGATCGGCATACGAATCGGACCTTTTGGATTGCCTAAGACTAATTTGATGCTATCCAACAACTCCACCAAACTCGGCCCATCATACCAGGGACATGCCGATTTGTCTACACGCTTCATTAAGTTCAACCCACTGAATCCGGAAATTGGGAGTGAGTAACAATCGGTGAACCCACACTGTTTCAAGTAGGGTTTCACTTTCCCGATAATTTCATCGTAACGGGCTTTGTCCCAATTGACTGTCTTGTCGTCCATTTTGTTGACCGCCATCACAACTGTTTTCACACCAGCCGTTCGACACAATTGCGAGTGTTCTTTAGTTTGTCCACCTTTATCAAATCCAGTCTCAAACTCCCCCTTTCGTGCCGATATGATTAAGACAGCTATATCAGCTTGTGCAGCAGCTGAAATCATATTTGGTACAAATGAACGATGGCCTGGGGCATCGAGAATGGTATATCGGCGCTTCTCAGTTTCAAATAACGCACGACCGACATCTATGGTCTTCCCTTTCGACTTCTCTTCTTCGATCTGATCCATAATGTACGCTAACCACCACGACTCACGTTGGTTATCCTTCGCCTCCTTCTCGTATTTATCTATGATCCGCTGCTCGATCGTACCAGCTTGGAACAATATGTTCCCCGACGTCGTCGACTTCCCCGCATCAACATGACCGACAAAAATGATGTTCGCAGATTCTTTAATCGGGCCTTCCGAGGCCTCCTCTTCAACTTTCTCAATCTCTTGCTTTAACTCGTCGTCGATGGGAGCAGGCTTCTCCTCCTCGGGTTTCTTCTTCTTCGGCACAAAGCTCCTTGCACCCAAATTCAAGCTTATTCCGGACATGTAAGGGTTCTTTAGGTTTTGAGTTTCTTCAAAGCCTTATCCAAATACATAGACGCCGATTTCTATTCTTTACTATTTATTTATTATAAATATACTATTTGGTACCATTTTTTGTTTTTTGAGGCTTGTCTTCAGGACTATCTTAAAAGTCGGGATTTTCAAAATGATGATTTGATGAATTGATTTGGTGTCTTGTGATTATTGGTGTATTTCTCTAGTAAATTTGAATTATTAATAAATTATAATAATACTAAAATAAAAAAATACATTAAAAATACAAATAAATTATAACTAATTTATTAACAAAATAATAATAGTAAACTATAATTAAACCACAAACAATACTAATATATTGTAGAGTAAAAAGGACCCATTTTTATGAAAACTACGGGGAAACAAATATATAATAACATGTCGAGTTTGATTCAAAAGATGAGAGAAAAGAACGAAAAGAAAATGAGAGTGAAAGGACGGAAAGGAGCAGTGGATGAAGGAAGAAAAAAACAGAAAGGAAAACTGAAAAAGAAAAAAAGAAGATGACCCTCTGCTGTAAACTGCCATTGTATATCGATAAGATAGACGTCAAGGCAGAGGTGAGTTGCATCACACAAACGGCTCGCACGAAAATTCAAATAACACTGCGGTCAATGTACTCGTCGGAACAACACATGGCACAAGTGAAGGACTTTGCGTTCGTGGTGATAGTCCCCACGTTGAATGGGATCGTGTCATCGATAGAAATGACGTATTTGGAGAAGTGTTGTTTAAAGCCAAGTTGCTATGCAACACGGTCGAAAAATGTGAAAGGGCTCTCAAGAACACATTTAGAGTTAATTAAAGAGAAAAACGCTAAACACTTAACACCCGGTTTCATCTTTGCAGGGATTATTCCTGTTTATGACACCTATAGTAATATTTTATTAACATATACTATCGACCACGCACTCATTCATATCCCATCGAATACCGTCACCCTCTATTCCCTCGGAAAAGACTTATTTAAAGACGCGCGATCACTAGAAATCTCGATGGACATCGAGAGTAAGAACACCGTTGGGAATATCAAGTCTACCCTCCCGATGATGTTCTCGTACTCCACAACAAAGACAAACGCCATCATTAAAACAAAGCTGGAGAAGTTCAAAATCTCGTCGAACTCGGACTTGGAACTGTTGAAGAAAAAGGATATGAACATGTACATACTGACAGACACCAGCGGAGACTTCATCTCGCGCTACAGCAATGGACTCTTCTTCCAAATGAATATCAACAAGAATTTGAGTTTGTATCAAGAGAAGTATCTTAGTATCGTCGTCGACTTGACACTTGACAAAGAAGAGTTACAGTGGTGTAAAGCGTATTTGATAGGGTTGCTCATCCTGTGCGAGACGCGAAATTCGTTGTGTGGGTTTAACGTCTACACCATCCAATCGACTACAACCAGTTTTGAACTCTTTCAGTTGGACTCGAAATACTTCAAATCCCCAACACATGACGATTATAAGAACGCAGTACACTTCATCGAAGGCCTTGTGCCGTCGGAAACGAAATCGATCACTGACGTTGTCATCACACAATTCACACCATTCACAGAGACGACAGATGTTGTCTTGGCGACACAATCAAGGTCAACCAAATTGTATGCGGGAGAGAAGTTTAGTACACACTACTTGTTTAGTGGGGAGTTAATCAATTTGTACTCTGCGTGGAATTTGAATGGAAAACATACCTACTTTGATATGGTCGGACCAAATCGCCTGAATGACATGGAACGTGGAATCTGGGGCCTTTACTTTGCGATGATTGCGCAGAGACTTGCATTAGTCAAATTAGATGTTGAATATGAAAGTTTAGAGGAAACACTAGATGTCTTGGATGTTGGACAAACGGAGAACATCCCAAGTTATACATACACCGATGGAGACACTTTAAAGCTGTTCTTCCCAACAACAAAGAAGATTAAAACACCGTTGAAAGTGCACGCTGTGTTTCGAAATGAGGAGTTTGGAACTGAAGTGATTGAAGACAAATTCATTCAAGTTGAAATTGAACATGAAAATGAGGAGCAATCGTTTGTATTAGAATTCAATCAACTGTACGCTTTGAACTCAACTGAACTGTTTAATAGAACAACGGAGAATCGAGTGGCATCAGCCTATTCTATTCTGGACGCATCACCAATAGTCAGTTGTTACTATTCGAATCTCCAGACTAAACCATTCACGTTCAAGACTCCAATTGCGGAATTGAATATGATCCCGACACATACCCCACTGGATTGCCCTGTTGTTGAACCGGGAGACTATGAACCCGACGATAAGATCAAACACTTTATTACATCGACGTTGAATAAGTTGAGTGATATGACATTTGCTGGTGTTGTGACTGATTTGTTAACGATTGACTATTCGAATGGATGTGTCATCTCATATTTAGCGAAAACTATTGTGAACAGAGCGTCAAGAGATATTAAGTACATTCCAGCATATGCAGATTTGTGTGTGTCACTCTCACTGTTCATCTCTGCGAACTTCACACAACTCTTGTTGAACATCTTGAACGTCGAATTTAATGTGAGGAACACCACGGAGACGGACTTGGTGGCAAAAGCAGAGGCACTCTCCCCGGAAGTCATCCAACGGATCTTGTCACAGTCACAAATCAGATTCTCTGCTATCATCAAATTCATAGGGCACTTGAACTTGCGCGGGTTCTTCCCGTCCCATTTCATCGTCAAAATTATTCGACAACTCTTGGACGACTACGTCGACCAATCGTTTGAATACCTCATCTTACTCCTTCACATCATCGGAAGTGTTTGGGACTCATCAAACGATTTATCGTTCTTAATGGACGAAGCCTTTGGTACGATCGAGTCGGTTCTACAAACGCCACAAGGAGTGTCTAATAAAGTCCGGTTTCTTTTAATGGACTTGGTCGATGAGAGGGAAAATAGGTGGGTCAAAAAACAAGGGAAGGCGCCGTCTGTAGCGAAGCCGGGAGAGTCGTTTGATCCGTCTCTGCAGACTATTGATGAGGATGAAATGTCACCTGAAAAAGAGTCGTCTGCATTGAATGACTAACATAGTCTTGTCTTATTTACAACTTGGTTCTTGTTTAGTTCTTCTTACTATTGATTAATTGAATTCTATTTTCGCTTGTTTAATTCATCGAATTATTTCAAATAGTTTACGTATTTAAAATGGTTTAAATCAACACAATTAGAAGATGACCAAAAAGAGAGGAAACGGTAGAGTCTGATATTTTGAATGAAAACATATGAGAAAAGAATTTGGTGTTTTCATACCATTGACAAAATGAATGAAAAGCTCAGAAGATGTTTTCTCCAGTGGTCCGAAAAAAAGAGAAAAAGAACCCTAAGATTTCTTCTTTGTTTTAGAAGAAGGAAAATGAGAAAAATGAGAAAAAAGAAACTGTGAATAGAGAGAAAGACGATGGACCAAATCAACGATTTGATCACTGAGAAAAAGACGATACAACGAGGGGGAGACACATTTGAATATGTAGTGTTAAGGAAAACATTGCTACCCCGAGAAGAACCAGTGGAAGTCAATTCGACATCTTCGGAAGAAGAATCTCCAGTTCGTCCCAAGAGGACGCGCCACAAGCAAATGAAACAAGACGAAGAAGAAGAGAAGAAGAGAGTAGAAGAAATTAATATGCAAACGCAGTCTTCTTTAGTCATCCGACAAGTTTTAACGAAACACATTCCAAAGAATGACTCTGTGCCGATTTCAACGATTTTCAAATACTTCGTTCCTTCGACGGAACTCTTTTACCAAACGTATCCGACAGACAAAGTCCTCTATTTGGTCCAATGGCAAAACTTTTCATTGACGGAAGCAACGTGGATATTGGAATCCGAAGTCAATCCGACGATCGATAGAGACGGCATTGTCGACAAATTCAACGAGACGTGGAACTTGGACTTACCTTTGAAAGACCTTCAAAAGAGAAAACATAAGGAGGTCTTACCGTTCATACAAGAAATGGTTCCTACGCAGTTACTGATACCGTCGAAGATCATTCAAGAGCTCCCACAAGTCGACGAAGCGGGAAAGAGTTCGACGATGTATCGCGTGAAGTGGCCGGGGACCATCGACGTTTTTGTCTCCGACGAAGTCTACAATTTCTTCACAACCGAGCGAAATGCGTCGCTCTTACAGCGGTGGAGTAATGCGATAGGAAGGTTTCCAATTACATTCAATGACGAGGAAGAAGAAGTCCAGTCGCAGATTGAAGAGGGGTTTAAGAGTGGACAAGATATTTTATTTACTGGTGGATATGGGAAGAGAACAGCTGCACTTGGGTATATGTTTCATGCATTTAAAAAGTCTCGCTGTAATAAGGCCGAGTTAATTGTATGTGATGAAAGTACTTTACCGTATTACACCATTCAACTTCCTTATTTATTCCCCGGCGTGCAACTCACGTATATCGTCAAATTGCCAACATCAGAAGTGTTGGAGTCGTTATATGAATTGGAGTTGTATGACGGCGATAAGTTAAAACCACAAATTGTCGTGTTGTGTTGCAAGAAGTTTACGTTCAAGAAAGGAATCAAGTTTGAGTGTATGCTTGTGGATGTCCAGGAAGAGGACAACATGACGATCAAAACAATCCGATTTGGACAATGCGAGCGGTTCATCGCGATTTCGCGGAACGAAAAGACGTACGACGCACTCACGGCGTTCTTGCAATGCAAAGCGCGGAACGAAATTGTTAAAATCCGGTTTGATGGGAGTGGGCCGTCGATCTACACGACTTTTGTGATGATAAAAATGCAACAGAAGCAAGGAGGCATTTACTATGACACGATGGAATCGATTCAAAGTGGGAAATCGAAGATATCGTTAGCGGAAGACATGCGCCGAGTGTTACTCTTTCCGAATGTTTCTTCGTTCCAAATGAATGTGAAAGGGATGAAGATGACGGTGTGTGAGAAGTTTGTGCAAATGTATCGCAATTTAGGGAAGAAGGTAGTGTTAATGAGTCCGATAGCAGCCGCACTGGACTACATTAAAAAGGTGATGCAATGCAAATACGTTTCGTGGTCAAATTCGATGAAAGAGAACATCCAACAAGCGTCTGAATTTGTGAATAAGAAAGCGACGATGTTGTGTGTCGACTCTAACGCGTATAATGAAGGAGTCGATTTGTCTGAAGCGGACTGTCTCATCATGTTGGATAACGACTACACCACTCGAAAGGTCGAAGAGATCTGCTGGAAGTGGCGACTTGGGATGGCGAAAGACCTTAAAATTGTGTACTTTGTGTTTGAAGATACGATCGACGAAGACAATGCGGCGATGATGCGATGCGGCGACGGCATTTTCTCGTTGCACGACAAGTCCTCGACGGCAAGATTCTCCGTGTTACAAACGAAGAAGATATTGGGCGAGAATTTGAACAAAGAGATTGCTGAGACTAACGAGAAGCTTGTAGTCCTCCGAACTGGGTCCAAAGAAGATGTCGAGAAATTTGAGACGATGAAACGTGAGAATTTGGAGGCACTGATGGAAGAAGAAAAGAAGCGCGCGGAGGAGCAACAACGCGTGAATGAAGAGGAGCGCATCAAACAAGAAGAGAAGAACCGTTTGTATCGCGAGAAGAAGTCGATGAAAATAGTGAAGACGAAGAGTGGTATGAAGAACATCGAGTACTTAGAAATCAACGACGACACTGCGAAGAAAATGGAGTGTGAGAGTGTGAAGAAGGACGACCGGAAAAGAGGGATTAGTGACTTAGTGAAAGATGAAGACATTCGTGTGTTTGATTTGAATGACGACAACATGAAATATGTCGTCGACGAAGACACAAAGGGGGTCACCACAGAGCTCCAAAAGATGTACCAAAAGAAGATTGAAAAGGAGGAAGCCGTTGCTGTAGCTCAGCGCATGACTTGCATGATGTTGAGGTATGGACTTGAAAAGAAGAATTGGCCGAAGGGTGTCTTCCAACAATTTTCGACAAAAGCACAGAGACAAGTGAAAGAAATTGGGTTTGAAGGTGTTCATTTCTCTAAGAAGATCCGAGAGAATAGCGAGAAGTATGCGAGTGTCTTGCTTGCGTTGAAAGAGATGGAAGATGGGAAGGAAGGCCCCGAGTATCCCACCGAGAGTGAATGGGGAGGAGCGACGGATGTAGTTTTGTTAATGGAAGTGAAGAGGTATGGGCTTGAATGTCCTGGGCTTTGGCTCAAGAATTTGGTCATCAAGTTCATGTTGAGTAAATTGGGGTACACGGACGAGCGTGAACGAATGGAATTTGTGACGAAGCGATGTGAAGCTGTTGTTGGCTTTTATTTGACAAATGCGAGGAAAGAGCCAACCGTTATTGAAGATGGGAGTTCAAGTGAGAAAGAGAAGGAGGAGACCAAGAAGATGGAAATTGAGAGCAAACTCTTCCAAAGTACAGTTGTTTCAAACACCAAAGAGAAGGAAGCCAACACAAACATCACTCAACTTGACAAAATGGAAATGGAACCAATTACACCTCAGGTCGATCTTTCAACACCTTTAATGGAAGTTGAGAAGAATGTCGACGCAGGTAATACCAAACAACAAACAGTGACTCCAACACCCGTCGCAAATATACAACTTGTCAAAGAGAAACTTGAAACACCCAAAGAAAGTAAAGGAGAGAAGACACCACTCTTACTGCAAACAGAAAAGTCGAATGAAGATATTTTGAAAGAACCCGGTTTTGTTACAAAGAAGGTGGAAGAGAACGAGAAGAGCATCACGATTGAGCCGAAGAAGAGTATCGAACAAGTTCCCTCCATTCCAATAGAACCGGCAAAGTTAGAAAAGAAAGTGGAAGGGGATACAGACATGCACGTCGAAGAGCTTGCTGTCGAACCAAAGAATAATTGAGTGCATACAACCAGTTGGTTTGCATTGGGAATGACCGACCAGACACAGAGAAATAAATTAAAACCAAAGATCGCCGTCTTTGTTTTGGAAGAATTGATTTGCAAAGTTCTTGTTTGAAGGATCGGAAGTATAATAACTGACGGAACTCTTTGAATAAGAGCGGCCGTGTTTTGTTTTCACATCTCTGGTATGAGCGTAGTCAAAGCCATGTCTTCCATGGATACTTCCTCCTATCTCGTCGAGAACATGTCCGACCTTTTTATGGGAATGTTTGATAGGTTTCGAGTACCGTGACTGGATGTTAAGTGGTTTGTCATCGTTTTCAGTGTTCATCATCTTTTGGAAATATGTTGAATAAGGGCGTGGGATGTGTTGGACAACGGCGGTTGTTTGTTTTGTTGCCAGTTTGTCTGCCAATGTGTCTACTTCGAGCCTTTGGGTCTCTTTCATTTCGTCGAGCAGTTTCTCTTGACTTGGAGTGATAGCAAAAGTGGATGTAATGAGTACCACAATGAGTAGGAACATAATAGTCTTTCCAGTTCCTATGACTTTTACTCACTTTGTGCCACAACACGCCACGCCAGTTGATATAAATGGGTATTAAAATTATAGTATATATATTATAAAATATACCATATTAATAACAATTCAATTGGAATAGTATAAAAGTTAGAGTAAAGCTATTAGACTACAACAATTAGAGAGTTATAGTAAAAAATAGGATAATGAATAGTTCCAACCCAAACCCACATCACAAAAAGCTTGATTAAGCGGAAGGAGCTTTGGTTCTGGAGACACCGACGGTTCTTCCTCTTCTTCCAGTAGTCTTGGTATGTTGACCTCTGACTCTCAAACCCCAGTAGTGTCTAAGACCTCTGTGAGCTCTCATTTTTTTGAGTGCTTCAATGTCTTCTCTCAATCTAGTCTCGACGGCGTTAGCAATGAGTTGACAGTTCTTTCCGTCCTTAATGTCTTTTTGTCTGTTCAAGAACCAGACGGGGATTTTGTAGTTCAATGGGTTGGTCAAGATGTCGACGACTTTGTCGACTTCATCAGCCTTCAAAAGGCCGGCACGTCTGTTCACATCGATACCAGCACGCTTGCAGACAAGGAAAGCAAAACGTCTTCCGCACCCCTTAATCCCAGTCAACGCGTATGGGACTTTTTTCTTACCGTCGAGATTTGTGTTGCAAACACGAAGCATGTGTTGGAAATCGGATTCTGAAGTTACAAAGGCCTACGGATTAGTCTTTCTGTCTTATGTGATACCTGGATAACTTAACAAACCATCGTGCTCAAAAAATTTAGAGTTTCAGCTCCAAGTAGGGTTTCTTCCTTCAAGACTACTGGATTCCCTTTTAATACTTTTATTATTCATTTTACTATTCATGACGATAGAAACCTTTTCATTCGAATGTACAAACATAAATACAACATAGAATCATTGAATGTACATTCTCAGCGCTGGGTCGTCAATTAAGAAGTCGCACACAACGTATCGCTGGGGTCTTCGTTGGTCAAATTTATTGAACTTGTAGATGTCTGCTAGAAGGTGTGTGACCTTCTTCAAATTGTCTCGAAGTGGAATTCCTGGCTTAACAATCCTCTTACTGTATATCACTAATAGAACACGTTGGCACGGAAACAGAACAACAGCAGCGTCCATCTTCTTGAGTTCCTCCAAACTCTTTTTGTCTTGCTTCTCTACAACAGAACAGAGAGATGTGAAGACCAACATCTTAGGAAAGAACACATCCATCCCGTAGAGTTCCGAATGTCGAAGCAACAAGTACCTCGACATTTCAGAGAGTGTCCCTTCTTTTGCATACAAACCACTGTTGATAATTACTGGAAGGACTCTGTTCAACTCTTTAACGACTGTGTGCTGCTTACAAACAGCATTGTATTTAATTGCATTTTGAATGACGTGTGTTGCTTCTTCGTGCTGGAGGTGGAGCACAGCATTCAGTGCAAGTGAAAGTGGATAATTGTCGAAGAACCTGAGGGTGTCTTTCGTTGAACCAACTTTGACAGTTTCGATTCGGGTGTATGGAATAGCCTCTCCGCCACAGAGGAGTACGTCTTCAATTATCACCTGGAAATAGTTCAAGTTATACAACTTCCCAAATTTGAGTTTAAAATAGAAATGTGTAAATGGAGTTGAACTTGGCATTGCGTTCACTGTATTATACTGTTCGTCAGTAAATTCTGGCGTGACCGTTTCATGTTTGACTACCACCAACCTCTTCCCTCCCCGCGTTCGCACACACAACAGTCTATCAAACAGGTCCTTTAAAAAGACTTGATATACATTTTCATAGTTCCACTGATGAAATGATCCCCCAGTCTGTTCAACTATTTTCGATATTTGTTTGATCGCCCCGATCTCATTTGCGAATAACACGAAGTGCGTCGGATATGAAAAATTAGACTCCGTAACAAACGAAATTTCGGAAGACACGACATTTTCTGTTAAAACACAGACACGAGCATCTACTCCACTCTTCGAAAATGAATTGATTTGATTAAGTATTTCAAGTAAGTCTGAATAGTTGTTTGTTTGTTTCATCTCTCCGCTAAACGACTTTGAAAGCATTGAAATGTCTGCGTCGATGCCAACTGGACAAAACCCAAGGGTACTTGGGTTGACGTAATCTGAAAAATCGAAATTTTCATTTGTTAAATCAAGTGGGACTTGTAAAAGATGAACTTGTTCTCCCCGAGTCACAGTCACCATATACGAACTTTCGCACTGAACAAATAAACACAATTTTGTTGGTAACTTTTTTTTTTCGTGATTTTAGCCGATAAATTTGTTAAACTGGTCGTGAGCACTGACGAGATCTTCTCCTTCCTGACATTGAATAGGACAAAGAAGAGAATTTCTGTTGAGTGTGGTGCGGGGAGTTTAGAAGGAATCGAGTAGTATCCCGACGATTGATACAAGTACTCTGAGACGACTGTGGAGTTTGATGTGTATTTAGGAGAGGACATTGATTGATTGATAGCACCACAAACACAACAAAGAAACTCGCCACTCATTTGGAGGTTGTAACAGTTGTTATAACAATGGCATACCCGACACGAAAGAGGTAATTTCTGAACTGTCTCTGAACACGGAAATGGTGGTTGACATTCCAGTGGTTGACACAAAACACCAAACGGAAAGGTGTAAGGATTGGTAGCTTCGTAGTAATGGTCACATTTGATCATTGAAAAATACTGGAATTTATAAGTTCCAAGTCGTTTTTTCGTATTTTCCAATAATAACTATATTATTTATCCATAATTTTAAACTCTTTTATTACTCTATTTTCTGGTCATTATCAATCATGTTTGTCATTTTATCAATTTAATAATTTACATTCTACTTATTATGGTAAGTATCTAATAAATTTGAATTCATTTTTAAATCAAATGTTAATATGTTATAATTCGATTTTGAATTATTTTTAACATTTGTTTGTAATTCAATAAATTTACTATTAAAATAATAGTAAATTATATTATAATTAAACAAGTGTATTTATAAAAAAACAATAATATTACGTCATGTTGTTATAATTTTAAAATATGATTTATTTTTTTATAATATACTTATAATTATGTAGTTTTTTTTTCATTTTAACTATCTTTATGTTTTTTTTTGCCAATTACAATGGAAATTGACTTTCATTACTATATAAAACTATTATTAAACTATAACACCCATGAAAACAAAAAAAAATATTATAACTATAATCTATGACGATTCTAACACAAACAAACTATTAAAATATAATAATAAAAATATATTTATTATTACAAAATAGAAAAATGAAAAACAGTTTTACAATCATGTTTTTAAGTTAAATTATTATTTACGACAAAAACCTTTTTTTTTGGTGAGATACTTCCCTTAGTTATCGTTTTTTTGCTCGAAAAAGAACCATTTAAAACCAGTTTTTTTTATTAAAAAAAATGACACAAAGTAAAAAATAGTTTGTAAACGTTTGAAACAGCAGACAAAACAAACCATTAATTGCCAAACAAACAATTTCTTTGTTATTATTTTCACAATAGAAAAAAACAAAAACTTATCCACCAAACTTGATTTTTTGCTCTTATTTATATCACAATACCATTTGCATCTATTCCAACAAAAACGATATTTGGAGAAAAAAAACAATACCTAAACTAACACTTCTAGTTTTTTTGAACCAAATCATTCAAAAATCACACCATTCTGGCAAAATACAGAAAGGGAAATCACCCGAAACGAATGAAACATCAAAGGTTGTCAAAACGATTTGAAAAGTTGTTGTGGAATGGAATGCAATAAAAAAAAGGATGGCAACTACTAAAGGCATTCCATCTTTGTCGTATGGTTGACCAACGGCAGGCTATAGTCAACGAAATTTATGCAACCGAGGAATCGTACATTACTAAGATGCATGTATGTCTCGAAGTCTATAAACCGAAGTTACAGGCCAACTTGAGTTTGATTAAACAAGAAGACATCGACACTCTTTTCGAGCACTACGACGAGATCCTCCAAATCAATGAAAAGTTCTATTCGACACTTAAGAGCTATAAAGAGAATGGGACACTCGACAAGAAGATAGGAACGACTTTTAAAATGTTCACTCCATTCTTTAAAGTCTATTTTCTATATATTTCTCACTACAACTCAACAGTCGAAATCCTCGCGACACACGATAAAAACGAAAAGTTCTTTAAGTTGATCCAGGACATATCTAAAACGACGGAAAACTTGGACTTGAGAAGTTATCTTATTATGCCTGTACAAAGACTCCCAAGATACAAACTCTTGCTCCAGGAACTCTTGAAAAATACAGAGAACACGCACGAGGATTATATGAATATTAAATCGGCGTTTGAAATGATACAAAACGTCGCAAAAGAGGTCAACGACAGAACGAAAGAGACTGAAAAGAAGTCAGCAGTGTATAAAGTGAGTCGACTGATTGAAGGACTTGACGACTTGGACTTGAACGATGTCCCAAGAGAATTGGTGAAAGAGGGGATGCTTGTCAAAGTGTGTCGATCCGGGAACAAAAATAGATTCTTTTACTTGTTCACCGATGTTATGATCTATGGAGTCGGAAACCAACACATCACCGTCAGCGAATGGTTCTATAATCGACACGTCGTCCTCGAGGACGATATAAGATATCAAAACGCGTTTTCTATTAAAAACGACGTCAAGAGTTTTACAGTGATTTGCGATAGCACGGAGGAAAAGAAGAAGTGGGTGGATGCGATCAACAGGTGCTCGAACGAACAGAGAAAGTTATTTGCGGGGGAACAAATCATCACGAAGTCGGTGTACAAAAAGAACGAGTGCAAGACATGTGTTTTGTGTGGTGGCATTTTTTCGATGGGGAATAGAAAGAGGCACTGTGCGATGTGCTCGAAATGTGTTTGTGCGAACTGTAGCAAAGGAAAGATTCCACTGCCACCGAAGAATGATATCGAGCGAGTGTGCGACGCTTGCTTCTTCAAAGTGACGGGACAGCGAATGTGCAATGAAATTAAAGGCGATGAAAAAAAGATGGACATCACTGTCATTGGCAACTTGGAATTTTCGACACAAAACGAGAAGAAGACGAAACGAAGAAAACGTCAGAAAAGTGTTGATGAGCAGTTGGGAATCAAAACAAAAGGAAGAAAAAGAATGGATAGTAAAATTGAAGAACTACTTGTCTCCCCTCGACCAATCCAACAGAACAATGTCTTCTTCGACTTTGTTGGCGAGAGTTCTGAGGAGAAGTTGACAGAACAAATTGAACAAGGAACGACTAAAAGTGAGAAAGAAGTTTTAACACCAAACCCCACACCAACATTTGTAACACCGAAGATATCAACCACACAAACACCTAAACCTTTTGTCCAACAATTTGAAATACAAATTGTAACCGCTCAACCATTACAAGAAGTGAAAACAGAGGTGAATTACCCAACAAAAACACCATCACCCGCTGTGACAATGAAAACAAAAGACCTCTACGCACTCATTCAAAACGAAATTGGAAATGATGCTAATATTTCACCAAGAAGTACTCCACAACAAACATTACCAAGTGCTCAACCACAAAATGTATATGACTTTACTCGGAAAGATGACTTAGTTGTCAGTCCATTATTTAAAATGTCTCCACTCCCTCCAAACGTTGTCCACCCAACAGACCAAAGGAAGGTGAAGGTTTGTGTGAACAAAGAGGACCGCCTCAGTTTGATCAAAGGAGCTCCGAAGCAAAATGTCTGTCCAGTTGACGACAAGTCTTCCGAGTGCACTGTCTTTATGCAGAGAAAAAGGATGTTTGAGAACAGGATACAAGTTGCGTCCGAGGAGTGCAAGAGAGATTTTTGTCTTAGGAGATCCCTCTCAAAGTTGTAAGGTTCTGTGTTTTCATAATTCTTGTTGATGAATTTGATATTAGAATTCTATTTCAAATAGTTATAACAATTATAATCAATAAAAGTGAATTATTATAATAGTAAAATTGTTAATAACATTTACTAAAAATGAAATAATAAAATAAATTAAAATTAACTAATAAGAATTGACCCAATGATAAAGAGTCGAGTAAACCCTGTTCCAATTAAAGGGAATTGGGGAAACTGAAAAACACCAAATGGACGCCAAGAAAGAAGCCCCAGCTGCTGAAGTTACTGCACCAGCCGTCGCTGCTGCCCCAAGAAGAGAAAGAGGAGAACAAAGAGGAGAGAAGAGAGGATTTGGCAACAGAAGAGGAGGACGTGGAGCCCCAAGAGGAAGAGGAGCCAGAAAGGAAGGCTCAGGTGAGTGGGTTCCAGTCACCAAGCTTGGCCGTTTGGTGAAGGATGGCAAGGTGAAAACCATTGACCAGATCTTCGAGTTTGGTTTGAAGATTAAGGAATACCAAATTGTTGACACCCTTCTCCAAGATCTTAAGGAGGAAATGATGTGCATGCAATCAGTCCAGAAACAAACTGCTGCCGGTCAGAGAACCCGTTTGAAAGCCTATATTGCCATTGGAGACGGAAAAGGTCACGTCGGATTGGGTGTCAAATGCGCTAAGGAAGTTGCTAGTGCTATTAAGGGTGCTATGATCCAAGCTAAACTCTCAATCATCCCAGTCAGAAGAGGATATTGGGGTGCTACCATCGGTACCGTCCACACCGTCCCATGCAAGCTCACTGGTGCTTGTGGTTCAGTCAGAATCAGACTCGTCCCAGCTCCAAGAGGTTCCGGAATCGTCGCTTCCGTCACTCCAAGAAAGTTCTTGGTCCTTGCTGGTATTGAGGATGTCTTCACCCAATCCAACGGTCACACCAAGACTCTCGGTAACTTCGTCAAGGCTACTTATGACGCCGTCAGACAATCATATGCTTTCCAGACAAAGGACTTGTGGAGAGCTCCAGTCAACCAACTCTCACCAATGGACAGATTCGCTAAGTTCCTCGCTGAAGAGAAGAAGAATTAAATCAAAGGTTATTCGGTGTTAATATTATATAGCTTTTTATTAATTAATCATATCATTAATTTAAATAAATAAGTAATAATTAAATTTACTATAATAACTATAAATATATAAGAATTAAGATACTAATGTTGAAACTATTTATTTAATATAATTTGTATATTTTTTTTACTGTATTGTTATAATTTCATTTTAATTATAAATTAGAATTACATTGATTATTCTAAAATAAACTAATAAGGTTTAGTTTTTAAATTATACATTCTAATTATTATTGTTTTTAGTATAATATTTGATATTATAATTATATTAATAAAAGATATTGAAATACACACAAAAATGAAAAAGAAATGACAAGGATATTCACAACCAATAATGGGAAAGGATTCAATTGAATTATTGTGAAAAGACACTTTAAAAAGAGAGCTAGAATGACTCTAACAATAATATGTGATATAACACCACAATAAGAAAATTGCGTCGGCTTTTTTTTCAAGTTAAATATATAGTTTTTTTTAAGTTTATAATATAAGTCATTTTAAAAATAAAATAATTAAATGGCAAACAAAACTATTTCAATACACAATTTAAATATAAAAAAATTGTTGGAAATTTCAAAATAATTATAATACCACTGTATTAATATATAATGGTACAAAGTATAATAATAATAAGAACGAGTACTTACCAGAAATAATTAAACTGTTTTTGTTATTAAAATATTTCACAAGATTTTTCTTAAAGATTATTCGAACTGTTTTTGTAAAACTTCGTACGTTTTTATACTTTTATAATATGAGGTGGTGTAACAATTATAATGTGTAATTTTGGGTTGATAATGTTATAATTAATGGAAAGTCCCCAAAATTTTAAAGAGCAATTAAAATGTTTTTCATTTCTACACTTTTGAATAATAAATATTGTTGTTATTCGGTTTATGTTCTTGTAAAATACACATCGAGCGATGCATCTTCTCATTTCAAGTGGAATGCAATTAGGTACACACGTGGCTATACAATTTTATCATGGAAAGAACTAAGTGTTTCATTCAAAGAATGGCAACTGAGCAAAAAATGTCTGTAGATGAACACATCAACACATTAGTTGCTAATGCACAAGTTGCGCTCAAAGAGTATTTGCAACCCGAATTCACACAAGAGAAGATCGACTTCATAGTCAAGAAGGCGTCTGTTGCTGCACTTGACAAGCACTGTTACTTGGCACAGTTGGCAGTCGACGAGACAGGAAGAGGTGTGATGGAAGACAAAGCAACAAAGAACATCTTTGCCTGTGAACACGTCACACACGAGATGAGACATGCAAAGACTGTTGGTATTGTTCATGAAGACCCATTATATGGCATCACTGAAATAGCAGAACCAGTCGGTGTGATCTGTGGAGTCACTCCAGTCACCAACCCAACATCAACTGCCATCTTCAAGTCACTTATATCAATTAAGACAAGAAACCCAATCATTTTCTCATTCCATCCATCTGCTTTGAAATGCTCTATTGCAGCAGCTACTATTGTCAGGGATGCTGCCATTGAGGCGGGTGCACCAAAGAACTGCATTCAATGGATTGAGTTTGGTGGTATTGAAGCGTCTAACAAATTGATGAATCATGCTGGTATTGCTACTATTCTTGCAACTGGTGGAGGAGCAATGGTGAAGGCCGCTTATTCGTCTGGAAAGCCAGCCCTTGGAGTTGGACCTGGAAATGTCCCATCATACATTGAGAAGTCGTGCAATTTGAAACAAGCCATCAATGATGTCGTCCTTTCAAAGTCATTTGATAATGGAATGATCTGCGCTTCAGAACAAGCCGCCATCATCGACAAAGAAATCTATGGCGATGCTGTTGCCGAATTCAAGAGACTCCACGCTTACTTTGTGAACGATGAAGAGAAGGCAAAACTCGAGAAGTTCATGTTTGGTGTCAATGGGTATTCTACAGACTCTGCCAATGCTAGACTCAACCCAAAATGTCCTGGAATGTCACCAAAGTGGTTTGCTGAGAACGCTGGATTTACAATTCCCGATGAGACATCAATTATCTGTGCTGAGTGCAAAGAAGTTGGTGTGAAAGAGCCCCTCACAAAGGAGAAGTTGTCACCCATTCTTGCTATTTTGAAGGCCGAAAACACAGCCGATGGATTTGACAAAGCCGAGGCTATGCTTGAGTTTGGCGGTCTTGGACATTCAGCTGCAATTCACTCAAGCGACTTGAAGGTTGTAGAGCAGTACGCATTGAGAATGAAGGCGTGCAGAATTCTCCACAACGTCCCATCATCACAAGGTGGAATTGGAGGAATATACAACTACATTGATCCATCATTCACACTTGGATGTGGGTCTTATGGTGGAAACTCCGTCAGTGCCAATGTCACATACCACAACTTGTTGAACATCAAGAGACTTGCTGAAAGAAGAACAAACCTCCAGTGGTTCAGAGTCCCACCAAAGATCTTCTTCGAGCCACACGCGATCAGATACTTGAAAGAGCTCAAGGAGCTTTCAAAGATCTTCATCGTCTCAGATAGAATGATGTACAAGCTTGGCTATGTCGACAGAGTGATGGACGTCTTGAAAAGAAGACAAAATGACGTTGAAATTGAAATCTTCATCGATGTCGAACCAGATCCCTCTATTCAAACAGTCAGAAAGGGACTTGCTGTGATGAACACATTCAGTCCAGATAACATCATTGCCATTGGTGGTGGAAGTGCAATGGATGCGGCTAAGATCATGTGGTTGTTGTACGAACACCCTGAAGCTGACTTCTTCAGCATGAAGCAGAAGTTCTTGGACTTGAGAAAGAGAGCATTCAAATTCCCAACAATGGGCAAGAAGGCAAGACTCATTTGCATTCCAACTACATCAGGGACTGGCTCTGAAGTCACTCCATTTGCTGTCATCTCAGACACGGAGACTGGCAAGAAGTATCCACTTGCCGATTACTCGTTGACTCCATCAGTTGCTATCATTGACCCAATGTTCTGTGTCTCATTACCAAAGAGAGCTATAGCAGACTGTGGTATAGATGTGTTGGTCCATGCAGTTGAAGCTTATGTCTCAGTTATGGCAAATGAATACACAGACGGTCTTGCTAAAGAAGCAGTCAAATTGGTCTTCGACAACTTGGTCAAGTCATACAACGGGGATTTGGTTGCACGAGAGAAGATGCACAACGCAGCTACCATTGCTGGGATGGCCTTTGCTTCCGCATTCCTTGGGATTGTTCACTCAATGGCTCACAAAGTTGGAGCTGCTTTCCATCTCCCACATGGCAGATGTGTTGCAGTCTTATTGCCACATGTTATCAGATACAATGGTGTTGTCCCAAGAAAGTTGGCGATGTGGCCAAAGTACAGCATTTATGTTGCAGACCAGAGATATCAACAACTTGCACAACTGGTCGGGTTGAAAGCCGAGACTGCAACTGAGGGTGTTGAGGTCTTTGCAAAGGCTTGTGAAAAGTTGTTGAAAGACACCGAGACAATCACTGGGTTCAAGCAGGCTGGTATCGCTGAAGATGTTTGGATGTCACACGTTAAAGAAATGGCACTTCTCGCTTTCGAGGATCAGTGCTCACCATGCAACCCAAGAATTCCAATGGTCGTCGATATGGAGAAGATCCTTAAAGAGGCTTACTATCCAATTGCTTAACTTGAATATCTTTTAATTGTTCTTTTTACTATAATATTAAATACTATTAATATTTATTTTATATATTATATTATAATATTAGTAAAAATAAAATATAAAAAAGTTTATTGTTGTTAATATTTATGATCTAAAACTATTTACAAAGAAAAAAAAATAGAAAACAAAATTAAAAAAGTTATTTTGTTGAAATAATTATTTTTAATTTGGGATTAGCAATAATCCGGTTTATTAACCATTTGAGTTCTTTTTTAATTATTTTCTGATTTCTTTTTTACCAAAATCATTGAATTGTTCTTAACAAATAATCATAAAAATAAAATATTTAGTCGAAGAAATTGCCCTTCTCAAAATTATTAAGTTATAATATGATTTATTATAATCAATTGCACACATTGATAACAAATAACAATTACTCTTTATTGGTAATATATAAATGAATAAACTAGTAATAAACAATGTGAATGTGTATTTCCAGATTAAAAAATAACTGCCACATGGATTTTTATTTTTGGTAATATCAATGAACTCTTATTGTGGATTATTTCCCGGGTTTTTCATACAAAAATTAGGCACACAAATGGAAAACAAAACAAAAACTGTGGATTTTTTATACATTTTTGGGTTTTTATATATTAAAAACACATCATTATAATCCCAAAAATGCTTTGAATTCATTTTTTTGCTTATTAAATTTGAGTGTTGACAACTTCGGCTAAACAATACCATTATTTGATTAAAACTATAGAATTCATTCACACACAACGACGTGTTGCTTTTCAATGGTCAATTATTCATATTGTAATTATCACATCTTTTTTTTTAGGCATTTCCAGTTGTCCACTTTTTGGTGGATTTTTTACTACCAACAAGCCAACGCTCTCTCGAATTAACCAAGTGGAGTCATTTCCTGCTAAACTTGAAACAAAATAGCACCAATAACCCATTTTATCAATTAAAGACAAACAATTTGAACCAAATTAACTTGATTACAATGGATAAGTTTTGAACAAGAAACTCAAATCAACACTATTAATAGAAACAATCCGTATTGACAAATCAATCCAAGCTATTAACTATAATAAAAAGGTTATATACCTAAGCTTTTAATATGAATTTGTGTGTCTTGGCAAACTCGAATCTTTCATCTTTACGATGTCTGCGACTAATATCTCAATTCAACCTTCAAGCCCTTTGTCTATGAGTGACACGGAGAGTGAATTTTCGAGCTCTCAGTCACTAAGAGAGCGGCAACCGTATCCCTTCAACCTCCACACAACATCAGACACGTTTTCAAAGACTTGTAATAAACCACCCCTTCCTTCCGATTTCACTCGAAACACGTCTCTTGAGTCTCAGCGACAATACAAGACACCAGCCAAGCGACTGAGTTACTTACGCGAGCGCAAGATAATAGGAAGGAATGAGGAATCTCAAATTATCGATGGGTTACAGTATTTATTAGTCACACAACACCATGCCACCTTCTATTATTTGAAAGAAAAGAAGTCGAAAAAGACGATTAAATTTAGGATACCTTATTCAATGGAGTTGAATGGAATTACTCTCGACGTTGATGGCTTATGTTCCATTGGAGAAAAGTGGTTAGTAGACATTGGAGTCTGTCAGAAGTCTTCTGAGAAGGACAAGTCCCAGAAACGGATTCAACGGTCCAAAGAAGCTGAAGTGAATGGGGCCTTTATATGCATTTTAGACTCATTAGGTTATACTTTAGACTTTAAGAAATTGAAAGAAAAAGTCGGGCGCAAGACGACTCCCTTTTTGAAGACGATAGCCTTAACCTTTCCTGATGGGACAATATGTTCCATAGAAGATGTGAAACTATGGGGGATGCAATATGACTTGCTCTTGAATCAACAAGACGTCTGTTAATTTAATTTAATTATCTTCTTGTGTGTATTCTGTTATTCCTTTGTCTTATTCAAATGAAGAAGAAGTGACTTACAACCCTTTCACTAGTGCATTCCCAAATTGATATCCCCATTCCTCACACTCTTTCAAGTTCTCTTCTGTCGGTTTGAATCGAAATGCAATCGGTTTGACCGGGCGACGAACAGTCAATTGATTGATTCGCATCTCTAAATTGGTCACTCCCTCACAACTCCATCCATATGATCCAAAGCATTGGACGTATCTCGAACAGTGGACTATTGGGTTCAAATGAGCCAAGATGATATACATGGGCGGTAACGCTTCACCCACCAATGTCGGCGTTCCTAATAACATCCCTTTCGACTCTTCAAAATCCTTCAAGACTTCTTCTACACTCGATGTCACTATATTATGCATTTTAACACTCGCTCCGGCTCTCTCGACACCTTCACTAATTTTCTTCGCCATCATTTCAGTATATCCATACGCACTCCCATACGCAATAACTACTTGATCTTTTAATAGAGGGGGTTGCGCCCACTGTCTGTACCGTTCGATATTCTCTTTGATATGTGTTCGTAAGACGGGGCCATGCGAACAACAAATTGCCCGTATCTCTTCGACGGGAAATCCAAATTTGGTCTCCATCATTTCAATCCCTTTCAACACAAAAGATTTGTACGGCCCAAAAATACAGTCAAAGTAGTGCTTGTACGCTTCATCTAAATCTTTGATTCGGTCTTCCATCATGTCGTTGAAGATTCGTGAATCAGCGCAATGCGCCCCAAAGACATCACACGGCAGAACAACTTTCATCTCTTGGATGACTGTCATCATCGTATCGGGCCAATGCAAAAATGGTTGAATGTGGAAGTTAAGAGTGTACTCCCCGACCCGCAACTGACGCTGTTTTGTCGTGTCGATCGTGCGAGTCGTCTTTTTGATGTGACCAATGTACTCGATGTTTGCTAAAGCAGGCTTAGTAGCTACTACTATCGCCTCCGGATACTCCTCAAGTATTTCTACAAGAGACCCACTATGGTCCGGTTCGGTATGATTACAAATAATGTAATCCAATTTCCCATTCCCTATAACATCCTTCACACGAGTGATACAATCCTGTGCAAACTGTTCTTTAACAGTCTCTATCAAAATATTGCCAGCACTCGTCGTTAATAAAAATGAATTGTACGACGTCCCAAAGGGGGTGTGCATAATAATGTCAAAAACTCGAAGATCGGTGTCTAACGCACCTACCCAATACAAATTGTCAAACACCTTCACTGCCTTGTTTTCCATCACTTGAACTTTTCAAGTTGGTGGTCAGTGTTTTTATAAAAAAAATAACACATAAAATCAACTTTAAGTATTTTTACTATTGATATAGTATTCATTATAATCTATTATATACTATTATACTATTATATTACTAATAATAATTGGTATTATAATTATTTAAATATTACAATAATTAATTACTAATAATAATTTTTATTATAAATATAGAAAACATCATTTCCTAATAATCTTTAAAACACCTCCAATGATTCATAAAGTTTTTTTTATTGATTTGAAATTCACCAACTAACAAATCTTTTTATCAATGTCGAATGTCGAGAGTGCAATTCAATTACTCAACATCCAAACAACACGAAAAATAGAAGAGAATTTGGACAGCGACAATAACACAAAAGCTGCAATCATATTGGACTACTTCAAGAGACTGAAAGAAATACAAAACCCTACAAATCAAGTAGAAACATGTGAAGTGTGCTTTGAAGACATGACACCAGAGAACACTTACATTTACAAGCCTTGTGGACATTCATTTTGCTTGTCATGTGTAAAAGACACTGTCAAAGCACAAATTGAAAACAATAAAGCTAAGATACAATGTATGGAAGCGGGGTGTACTTCAGTCATTCCTTACTGTGACTTGATTCAATATAAACTTTTTGCAGATGAAAAAATGTTCCTTCAATTCAGAGAAAACTCCAAACGAGTCTTTCTGAACGGTCAACCCAACACCAGGTATTGCCCAAAATGTGAAACCCCAGTCATTGGCGATCCAAACCACCCAAAAATTGTGTGCACTACATGTGGCATATCTTATTGTTTTAATTGTCGAGTCGAGTACCATGACGGATATACTTGTGACCAATACAAAGAATGGAAGAAATTGAACGACAAAAGTGAAAGTATGTTCTTGGAATACATGAAAAATGGAGGTGGAGCGTTGTGTCCAAGTTGTGGAATGGCTGCCGAACGAATATCTGGATGCAATTGGATGTACTGTAATCCAAATGTCGGTGGGTGTGGGAAAGGGTATTGCTACGTGTGTTCGAAACTGTGCGACCACTTCTCTCCGCACATCCTTCAACGAAACTGCAGTTTGACAACTGTTGGTCATAATTGATTCTTTGCATGTTCATTAACCAACGCAACGAAGAAATGAATTAATTAAACAACAAAAGGTGACCGATGTGTTCAATGTAAAAGGTTGTGATCAATCAAAAACCTTGATATTTCTTCCAACACATAGTACAAAGAGCAACTAAAATCAGCCCAAGCGCAACCATTAATGTGTCGGCACTCGCATAATCCAAATAATAGTTGATCAACATTAAATATCCAATTGTGCTGAACCCTCTAATGTTCATCAACTCGATAAAGTACTCGCTTGCTTCTTTCAGTTTGTATTTGTTTTCCTTGTCATAGTATGTTTTAATCAAACCAAGTTTGTAAATCGCCTCGGGCTGTTGATCTTCGTACGCGATTTTATACCATTCAATTGCTTGGTCAATGTCTCTTTCCAACCCTTTCCCATCGAAATACATATTTCCTATCCGAGCAGCCGCAGTGCCGGGAAGGCCAGGAATGCCATCGATTACGTATTTCCACATGGTTTCTCTTTCCATTATATGTACCATTTTATACAAATCAAGAGCTTTCTTGAAACGAAGTTCCTCCCCCACTTTACTACATCCAATTCCACCCTCTAACATGAACGCCGCGTTCAGTTGCGCACTCATAATTCCGAGTTCGCCAAGGAATTGATACAAAACCAATGCCGGCCGATACATTTGTTCCTCATAGTATCTCGAAGCAAGTTCGTCCAACAACAAAACTTCGATGTTTGTTGATAAAATACAATTTTGGATGAAAGTTGCCGCGCTCATGCACGTTATGTTGTTGTTCGGGTCGAACATCAATCGAGCTGTTTCATACATCATATGTCCGTGGTTCTCTCTTTTCAACAACATTTTCATTCGGTATTCCATCGCTCTCGTCTTGTTATATTGTACAAATTGTGGGTCATTAAACAATAACATCAAACGGTACATCGAATCTCCATGCCCTCTATTTGCGGCTTCTACCAATTTAGTTGCAACTTCCTCTTGTGAATACCCAATCGGAGAGTCTTTTTCATTAAACAACAATCCAATTCGACCCACTGCAACTGGTGTCCCCTCAATTTCCTCAAAAAACATTTCTGCGGCAGCCGTCTTGTTCTTCTCGACACCGATACCATACTCTTTTAATATTCCCGACAACACCAAACCATTTGGATCTCCGTTATCGTACGCTGCTTGGAACAAGTCATTGATTCCCTTTCCAGTATATTTCATTCGATATAATAATTTCCCCGCTTCAATCATTTCGTGTGGGAGGAGTGTCTTGTACTTCACAATATCGTCGATTGGTTGTTTAAGGTAGTTTAAAGTCTTACTAAGTTTCGACTCCATATTGATGTGTGCGTATGAAAAGGTCATGGGTTGGAAACTTGGCACCTCAAACTTCGTTTCAAACTCCGAGTCGTACCACATTGACGGTTTGAGTCCTTCCACGTAGTCAGTGACAGCTTTGATGCAGTTTTTTGAAGTGCGGAAGCCATTCAAGTTGTTGTTCCCTGAAATTATTTGCCCCAAATGATCGCCCATTTTGACAGCGATATTGAGATTGATGTCCGCGACAAAATGAGAGACTTGAGGATCCCCTAAGGCTTGGTCCCTGACATTGTCAGGTATGTCTCTAATTATCCGGTGATCTAAGTACGCCAGCAAATGCTCACGTGCAGTTTTTGGAGTTTTCTGAAAACGTTCAAAAACAGAATCCTCTAACGTCTCAGGAACGGTTGGACTCCCTGTGGCAAATTCCAATATCTCTTTGCACGAACTTAAAGCTAAGGAGATTTCTTCCTTCATTGTTACTATTATGTATAAAAAATTTACTACCAGTATGTGTGAGTGAGTTTGTGAATTAAAAAAACTAAAACCAATGGTTTTGTTTTTAAGTTTTAATGATTTTATGTGAAGTTACGAAGGACAAAAGTATTATGGCACACTACAATACAACAAACATTTCGTGGAATGGAGCGCCTGTTTTTGAAAGTTTTTTTACGGGCGTATGAAAATTGCAAGAACGAAAAGAGAAAGAGAAAGAGGACTTGCATTCTGTTTTGAGTTCTGTGAGATTTCACATTTTTTTATTGGCAATACCATTGTAAAAGTTACCATTGTTTATAATATAATTAATCTATTGTATATAATAATTTTTTTTTAAAATTTTTTTGTGTGTTTTTTTAGTAAATTAAAATAAGTTAATAATCACAATTTGTTTAATTAATTAATAGTATTATAATTTATAGTAAACTATACAATTTATTAAAATACATTTGAAATAATGCAATTTAAGATAGAAAAAAATAGTTTATTTAATGAAAAAGAATACATAAGTCCATGAGCTATAATAAAAAGACAAAGCTCAGAACGTTATAATCCACATTGTAGTTCGGACAGGGATAACTGTATACAATCATTGCTTTATGTCATACAATATAAACTATTAATCATAATTATATATAAATCGTTTTAAATAAAAAATAAATTATGGGATTACGTGTTTTAGAACAATAATAATAATTATTATTATTAATAAACTATACATAATATACTATAATTAAATGATGTTTATTTAATATCATTCACATATAAAAGTTGAACTTTATATAATTTACTAGACCAACTATCGAGTAATGGTTCATTTAATAATCAATATTGATTACAAAACAAATTATGGTGAAACTATTTTTGCACAAATTAAATATATTGACGAAACTAAAGTATTACCAATGGTTTGTTTAAACTCAAATTGGTCTATAGAATTAGACACAAACAATTTTCCCTTTGAACTGAAGTTCTCTTGTAAAAGCACAGAAAAAAACCATTCAGACCGTTTCGAGAAAATAACTCGAATCGTTGCTCTTTCCCAACCTGTTAGTAATAATGAGCCTTTAAAAATCGTTTTTGGGTGGGACAAGATGGCTCCTCTTTCCGTTCAACCTCTTTGTGTCACCATATACACTCCTCAATTTTAATTAATATTGTAGTTAATTATTATTATATTATTACTATTGGTACTAGTAATATTATAACTCTAAGTACTATTGTTTTATTATAATTATTTTATCATATCTTTTATTAAAAATATACTAGATTGACTCTTGTAAATTATTAATTACTTATTATATTATATAAATAGATTATAATGAGTATACTATTTTTTCTAATAAATTAACTATAAACACAATACTATCATTTAGAAATGCTGCACTTTAATTGTTATTTCACCTCTAATTTCGTCTTGTTGAACGATTTCTCCGACCTTTTTCAGCCGTTCGAGTTGTGAGTCGAACTCTTCATCCTTATTCATATGGTAATAAGTCAGCGTGGCTTCTGTATTGAGTTTCTTCCCAACTTCTTGTTTAAGAGTTCCTGTGGGGTAGACAATTGCGTTTCCCCTTTCAATTTGGATTTCACAATCAAAATTGACTCCTGTGATGTCGACGTTCTTCCACTCAATTTGTCCAACATCTGTCCGTCCAAATACAAAACTTTTGAGGTGTTTCAGACTCTCGACGTCCATCTTCTGTAATTCTTCCATACTCGGAACACTATAATACTCCTTTCTATGACTGCGTGGTACATATTTAAAGACTGGAACAGTCTTCACCATCACTGCTTTTTCTTCTGTATGTGGTTGAGTCTCATCGACTTTCACAACACGTGTTGGTATTTTTTTCGCGACTTCTTGAGGTGGGTCATCGCGATGCGCTTCGTGCATAGTCTTTCTAAAGACCAGAATGAGTGCTTTGCTTTGGATTTGGCTTCTCATTTCATCAAGCGCGTCGTCGACTTTTGGTTCCTTTTCGACGATCTTCAGTGGTGTTGTTGGAGGCAATACAAGTTGTGGTTGTTGCATTTGGTTCGCAAGTTGTTGTTGTCCATACAATCCTGGAGTATTCCCAAACAAGCCATTGCTCTGTTGTTGATTCCCAAACATCGAATTTTGTTGTTGTCCCAATGCTCCCATCCCATTCCCAAACAAGTTATTGCTTTGTTGTTGATTCCCAAATAAAGAACTTGTAGTACTATTCCCAAACAAATTCCCCCCTAACCCACTTTGTTGTTGTGTATTCCCTCCAAATAAGTTATTTTGTGGTTGACCCCCCATAAGAGGATTACTCCCTATTTGCGACGGTGTATTCCCAAATAAGGAATTGCCCATTTGTGGCTGTGTCATCCCCGATAACCCAGTCCCTTGCTGTTGCTGTGTTGGTTGACCAAATAAGTTTCCCCCTAACCCCCCTTGTTGAAGGGAGGTACTTCCAAATAAACTGTTTTGTTGTTGATTGCCCATCATATTAGTATTGGTACTCCCCATCTGTTGCTGCGTATTCCCAAACAACGAATTGCCTTGTGGTTGCTGTCCAAAGAAGTTCTGTTGTGTATTTCCAAATAATGAATTTGGCTGCGTCGGTTGTTGTCCAAAAGTGTTCTGCTGCGTGTTACCAAACACAGAAAGGCCAGACTGCGGTTTTGCAGTGAACGCAGAATTGGCACCGCCAAAATTGCTTCCAAAGGTATTTCCCGTTTGTTGTGCGTTTTGTGTCATCGTCCCAAATCCAGTTTGCGTGTTTCCAAACAACGAATTTGTCGTTTGTTGATTTCCAAAGACGTTTTGTTGTTGTCCGAAGGTGTTTCCCTGTTGTTGAGTTCCAAAGAGATTTTGATTTCCTTGTTGGTTAAAAGTATTTGCGAAGTTATTTTGTTGTTGTTGCTGTTGACCTCCAAAGAGGTTCTGTGAAGTGAAGAGAGTGTTTTGTTGTTGTTGTTGGCCAAACAAAGAATTGTTTCCCATCATATTTTGAGATGGTTGAGTGAATGTATTTGTTTGTTGGAAATTAGTATTAAACCCTTGCAAAGTGTTTTGCATCATTAATTGGGTTTATCAGTTAATCGCCTTTTTATTTGTTTAAGGGAATACTTCACACCCTGAGTTCAATGCTTTTAAGCAACTTCTAGTTCTTTATTAATATTCTTCTAATTAATTAATAGTTATGAAAAGTTGTGAACTTCGGCGTTTCTTACTTTATGGGTTTATCTCTTTTTATTTTTAGTGATATTCAACTCACTTTAATTCACAATTGGTGAGTTATCCCCAATTTTGTCAATCAAATAACATTTTTTCTTCGTATTCATAACATTTTTTTGTTATTAAAGGAATTATAATTATATAATATAATACTAATAAAAATAATAAACACAACCACTTTGAAGTGTATTATATTAATAGTATACTAATAGTATAACAAAAAAAAAAGAAAAAGAAAAAGAAATAACATGCCGAAGTTTATACAAAAGAAGTCATCAAAGAAGATAAAAGAGAAAGAAAAACACGACGCGAAAAAGCCTGAGAAGTTTGAGCAGACGCCATATGAGTTTGGAAAGCTATTGAAAATGGTGAAGAAGATTGGGTATGAAAATTCGACAGGTCTTTCACATGAATTACTCGAAAAGGATTATCGAGGGATTTTAGGGTTACCTCCAAAAAAAATACATATGAACTACAGAGAATACCAAGAAAAATTATTAAAAATCAAAAATGAGAAACAAATGAACAATTTACGTGGAAGAGAAGAGGAAGCTGTTGTTCCACTATCGCAACGCAAATGGGAGAACTCCAATAAAGTATCAAAGACTGAAGCCTTCAGGATTAGAGAGGCTTTGACTTTCCACGAACAATCGGCAAAGACTAAAAATGGTCAACTCTTCTTCAACGCTTCGATACACGACATAACACATAAAAATAACCCTGGCCTTGAACTAAGAAAGATCAAAACAGGGAAGGAAAGGGATATGATCAACAAGGCCAAGATGAAGAGATCGAAGAAATTATACAACACTAAGTGATTGATTTAATATTGTTTGTTTACCATTGAAAGGTGGCCTGGTATCATGATATTGGGAAAATAATAATGCATCAGAATACATAAAGATCAATCAAAATTTCTGATAATTTGCTTTGAAAACGTCGATAATTTTGACCAACCCGTCAGAGACACGGTTTCTGTCTTGTTTCCCAAGAACACCACGCAGAAACTCGACAAAGTTCGAGTTGAATTTGTTCGACGCAGGAGTCACTTTCATCACAAACCAGGCACTACCTCGGTACGATAACAGTATTTTAGTCCGGTTGTCACCAGAAAGGGTAAAGGTAAGGCACACTTCAAACAAATTTGTCTGTGGCTTGTGTTTCCGGATTTGAAAATCAAACACAAACCCACACGTTTGAGGAATATCCTTTTGGTCATTACAAATATTTCAAAAGAGTGAGAACACTTAACTTATAATATGATTTGCAACAAAAAACAAACAAAAAATGCGGAGGGTAATACAGACAACTCCTTCACACTGTCTTGTCGTACTACATTGATGTAATCTTGAACAAATAACGCTACGTTGGAAACTCTTTTAAATGGAGTGCTAAACTTTGTGTTGAAATAGTCCACAATGACTTTGGTTGTGTTGTCGTTAATAGAGAGAATAGGCTCGATTTGAATGACTTTCTGTGCATTTGTGAGTGTGAGTGGAGCAGAGACGTTGTATTGTCCCGACTTGAAAGTGTTGTTTTGGTCCGCCATGCAATTTGAGGAAGAAAAGAACAGCGAGACAAGAGAGAGGTATGCCACCCGATAAAATTGATTCAACGCCAACTCGAGATGTGTTTCGTCGACTGCATCCTTTTTTAATGGAAGTGACTTGAAAATTGTTTCTGTGAAAGGACCTATGAAAGGGTAGTAGTCAAATGATATTTTGCGGTTAAAGTGATGGACAACTCTGTAGAATGAATTGAAATTGATTTGTGTTGCGCCTTCTGGCGCCACGGAAAACGTGTAAATGAAGAAGTTGTATATATCCAGAGTGTATGAAGTTTGTGTTGTCATTGGGTGGTTTACAACGCCTTCCAACACATGGCTATTTAAGCCTCTAATCGCGTTTTTCATTTCAGTAAATTGGGGGATTGTCAAGCTATCCGAAATAAACGAAAAAGTGATTCTCTTTTTGATTTTCTCAGTCACCGAACTTTGGGTGTTGGGATAGAGCACCTCACATTTCATTGAAATCTTCTCAGGATTTGTTGACACAAAATTGATTCTCAATGTATGTGCAATAGTCACGGAATTGTTTGTGTACTCGGCCTCGTTGTGCGACATTCCGTTATTGAAATTGAATAAATACGAAAAGAGAAGTACATGTAAAAATGGGGCGTAAATACCCATCAGAGTGTTAATATCGTCGTCGACGTATTTCTACATGTTAATTATGTTTTGTAAAAGTAATATGTTATAACAAACTCTTGGTATCGAAAACGAGTATACCCCATTTTTAGAGTTTTCAATATTAAGATTGATACCACTTCTCGACAGAAATAGAGTGACAGTCTCTGCATTCACCTTAATCGAAATTGAATGAATAAAAGGAATGTTAACATGTGTTATCAACAGTGAATTGTTTGCTCTTTCGATAACGTTAAAATGCTCTCCTTTCAGATTTTTGAAATACTTTGTGAAGAACAGCTTGAAAGTCGTTTGGTAAGCCTTCAGTAACATCGACTCAAATTTAGAAAAGAAAAAGTCGTAAAGGTCATCAAATGATTTCAGTACATTTTCATCACATTCAGCGCTTTGTCTCTCTTCCGAATTGATCATGTATTTCATGACAATTTGTCCATTTTCAATTCCAACATAAATGGACGCAACTTCGCTCAAAGAAAAATTAAGAGGAAATCCTCTGATCAGAGATTCTCCTGGTTGTGCTTTCAAATAATAAACTTCTGGTTCCTTCAGCTTAGAAAATTGTGAATGGACCATTGCCACGTTGTGTATTGTCGCGAGTTTTTTGCATTTTTCAAAATCTTCCATTGTCGTTTTTAGTACGTTTTCATGTGTAATAGCGATAGCCAACATTGTTTCAAAATGAAGAACCAGTGATGGGGGAAGACCGATGTCAAACAGTCTGCACTTTCCAGTCAATAAAGACACTTGAACTTTGGGTGTCTTGCAATACGACAAAGGGAATGACAGTAAGTTGTTTTGGAATATTTTGACTGTCCGTGTCGATACTTTATTGATCAACGAAAAGAGTGTTTCTGATGAATCCTACATGTTATTACAAGAAATCCACAACTTAAACATGAACATTTGGTCAAACAATTTTGTGTCTTTGTAACGGTAAGCAACAATAGAAACTCGATAAAACAAACCAACTCCATTCCAATTTCAGGTTCGTGTGTAATAACGATTTTGTGCATTGATGGGGTGTATTGAATAACCAACTTTGGTCTTGTCAGTAATCTGAAACTGGTGGGGCATTGGTCTAAAACTTCGACTGTTTGTCCCCAATAATACACGTCTATTTTATTTCCCGAATTTGAGAGTATTGAATTCATGAACGGGTATAACCCCATAGTCACACTTGATCTGGTCTTATTGACGAGAACGTGTTTGTGTACGAACACGACGTATTTGTCCAAAAACGCGCGCATTCTTTCGAGTTTTTCTTTCCATCCGTCTTCTTCTTCCATGTTTTTTCCTTCTTCTTCCATTTTCTCATTCTGCCCATTCTCAATCTTGTTGTGATCACTCAAATCTGAGCAAATGAGTGAGTTGACATAATGATTGAACTCTTGAAGCAAGAATTCGAAGGAATCGACTGGTTGTGTGTTCATTCGTTTCCAGTTAATTCCCTCTTCATTGGGGTAAATGGAGACGACATAAAACTCGACTTTGCCCCCCTCATATACTACATTTGGATTCTTTAATGTTAAAAACACCGTGAAGTTCTTTGCCTTACACACAATCATTCCGAGTATAATGTCGACACTTTGGAATATATATTCATTTGAATGGAGGTAGAAGTACTTACGAATGAACAGTGTGATCTTATTAAAGTTATTCCGAGGGTCGACAAGGGAGTTCTGGAAGTTGATGATGTCCTGGACTTTCAGCGGGAGTTTTTCGAAATTCCCTTGAAGTAATATGGAAAGTGCGGCTTCTATCTCATATGGCAATGCTCTGAAAATGGAGTAATTGTTCGAGAAGTCGACAAGGCCCTGCCCCAGCGAGTTCATATACAAAATGTTGAGTAACAAGACTTGACTCCCAACCAACACGTTTTTGATGTATGGGTGGTCAAACTTGAGGTATCGCGTCATTACCAACAAACGCATAAAGTTTTGGTGAAACCCAAATATCAAATCGACAAACTCAAATTGTCGCTTTTTGTTCATCCAATTCCGCAAATTCTCAGACACTTTCCCAATCGTCCGCTCGACCGTTCGAATCAAAGGAAATTCTACGACTGGTGCTCCAACGACGTTCATCGCCTTATAGGTTCTTTGCAGTTTTAGGGATGACGTGGAAGTCACTTTTTGTTTTACAACGCATTTTTTACTACTTTGTATAGTAATTATTTATTATAAATTGAACTATACAACGAATGAGAACAAGAGACGAAGAATATAGTTTATTATACTATACATATACTATAGAGAGAGGAATGTGATAAATAAGTAAACCCTTCGACTATTTAAGGCGTTCAACTCGAATGGTATTCATTCGGGAAGCATCGAAGACACTTTCAGGTATATGTCAGTGTTCAAAGTTTTTCCCAAGAGTAAAGGGTTAACTGCTAAGATAGTGTCTAGAACACGACTTAAATGGTCAACCATATATTAATAAGATATAAAACTTGTAAAAATAATATAACCAAATCTTGTCAAAACGCGTGTCAATTACCAAGTGGTGAATGGCTTCTTAATGAGATTTGCGTTATAATATCTTGGATCATCCGAAACTTCTTTTCCAAGCCAACTTGGCTTTGCAAACTTCTCATCTTCAGACGTCAATTCTAACTCCGCCATTATCAACCCTTTGTTCTTCCCTTCAAAGAAGTCGACTTCAAACGTATGTCCTTCGTAAGTAATCAAGTGGCGTGTCTTCTCGATTTTCTCTGCACAGAACGACATCAATTCTTCTGCGTCCGATTTTGGAATGGGATATTCATATTCCTTTCGTGTTATTCCTTTTGTCGTCCCTTTGATCGTAATGAATCCACTTTTCTCATCGGCACGTACTCGAACGATCTTCTCTGCTTCGTTGCACAAATAGCCCTGAACAATATGTCGTGTTGCATTTTCCGTCGTTAAAAAGTCGGTGTTGCTCACAAGGAACTTACGCTCAATTTCAGTGTTGTCTGACATCTTTCTGGATATTCAGTTCTTTGACTTGTATTATCACTGTGAAATGACGTGTAAATAAGTGTGTTGTCTCCTGTTCTTCACTTTAAATTAAAAACTACACATATATTTTGTTCGCCTCACCTTCTTATTTTTTAGTTTATTTGTGGTTTTAAACTATTATTTGTTTGTATTATAAATTATAATATATTTTATTAGATTTGTATGATTTGTTTAAATTATCATTTATAATTTGAAATACTATTACAATTTAGATTGTTATTTGTTAATAGTTTTAATGTATTATAAAAATATTATATAAAATGTTATTTGTAAATTAAATAAAAATACGTCAATGATAACTATTATATATTAAACAATATGATACAGTAAACAATTTAGATAAAACATAACCAAAAAGAGAGAAAACTGTATAAAAGAGTAATATGTCACGAAAGAGAGTCTCATTAGGACCAAATGCACAAACGATATCGGGGTTGGAGTCTTCGGCACTCCATGAGGAATCTTTACTCCAACCAACACATAATCGGTCGTCATTTCAAGCTCCACCGACGCGTCAGTCTATAAGACGGTCATTAGTCCCAACAAAGAAACACTTGAATAACGAAGAAATAAAAAAGATGTACGCGGAGTGTTATTTGATGTGTGATCAACGCAAAGTGAATGAAAAGAATGTGTGGACGTTGCCTTTAATTGATTACATGAATGATTGTATTGAAGTGGATGCAGAAGAGAATAAAGGGTCAGCCAATTTTGTGAAGGCTGGACTTGCTATCGACGCTGGTGTTCAGATTTATTCTGTGAGAGTCGATGCAGTCCACAAAAAGACTGTTTGTCTTTTTTAATAGTTATTTACATAACAAGTAACTAAGTAACAGTTTGCAGTGGTCGACACTATTAAACAAGCTGAAGCCGTCGAAACACAGGACGGGGACTTGAGCAGCTTCGATGAAACTCCCGAGAAATTACAGTCACAAACACAACAATCGCAAAATCCGGAAGACCAAGGCACACAAAAGAAAACAAAGCGACGGAAAGGAGTTGTCAATACTCTTGAAAAACACCCAAAGAGTTTGCAAAGTAAATCCGAAAAGGTTGAATATCACCGCGACAGATTGTTCCATCAGAGAATTAGCGCAATGGAAGGGAAGTCAATCATGCAAGATATCACACACAATTTCGGTGACTTTTTGTCGGGAGACTTCGCGGAAGTTGTTGACATTGAAGACGAGGATGTCTTCCCTGAGAATCCAGAGATCGAATGGAAGGGTGTGGATCTCTCGAATTTGAATATCACTGAAATCAATAACGACGGGAGGTCCGCATTGGTCCAGAGCATCGTCGATGATCTGAAGACCCCTGCAGCAACACAACAACCAACACAAAATATTGAACTCACCCAAAAGCAGGAGGAGCAAGAAAAAATGGCAACACAGATTTTCGACAACCTTCCTGTCGACGAAGAATTCAACGAAATAGATAACGTGAACCCCGTTGATGACAACGGTGGAGAGATTTTGCCTGGTAACGACGACGATGTCAATGTGGGCAATCCAGAGATCTTAGCGCCAGTAGTTGAGAAGAACGGCTTTACTTACTTCGACCCAAATATCTACAACATCAAAGAAATCCGAAGGAAGATAAAAGCCAAAGAGCGCGAGGGTAAGTTCATGAAGAAGACAGAAGTCAAGAAGCGTGAGAAGAAGGAAAAGGTCGAGTTTTTTGATTTAAGAGAGCAGAAACCCGTATCGTGGAAATCGTTCTTCAACAAGAAGCCGACAACTACGGAACTGAAGGTGTCGGATAAGATCCGCCCCATATTTGAGGAGGTAAATTTGTCGCTTTTCAATGGTCTCGTTCTGGCAAAAAAGAGAAAAATTGGAAATGAGAAAATGAGTGAGAAGAAGATTGAGAACGTGAGGAATGACAACATTCAAGGGGTGAATCAAAATGGAGAAAAAAGTCAGCTTGGGTTGAGCAGACTCTCGTTAATGGGAGCAAGGCCTTCCATTATGAGATCGATGGTCAAAGGAGACGAAGAAGAAGAGGAACGAATGGTCATGAGGAGTGATGATGAGGAAGAGAAGAGAGACAAAAAGGAGACGTTTACACAAGTTCCGATCCCACGTATGATTAATTTTGAGAAGATCACGGCTGCGACAAAGCCAAAGAACCTTGATTACGACGGGTGTGAAAAATTGATTGAAAAAATTCTTGTGAAAGAGACGCAAGAGGGGCGTGATGAGATTGAGTTCCAAGATTTACTCAACCAAATCTATAACGTTGCGAGTGACAAAGAAAAAGCGGACCTGAGTGTGGCGTTCATATTTGTTTCTGTGAACATTATGTGTTTCCGGAAAGGGATGCGGCTTGTACACGAAGATGTTGTTAAATTGCGGATGAAAAATTGAATTGCCTTAGTTTTGTTATTTCAATAAATAGAAAGAGAAGGGTTTCCAAAAAGTGAAGAACAATAAAAGAAAAAAAAGCGGAAAGAGAAAAACCAGAAAAAGCATTTAATGACGGCCGAAGAGAAAGAGAAGGTCGAAATGAGTCTTTTCGAGAAGATGAGCGACAAAAGCTGGAAATTGCGGAGCGAGGCATACCAAACTCTCGAGCAACAATTTAAAGCCAATGACTTTACTAATGTTGACCCATTTTTAGGGAAAATAGAAGAAGTTGTTGTTGATAACAACGCAACAGCACAAGAGAATGCGTTGTTGGCTGTTCTGTCGTACTTTGAGAAAAATGGTGATGACCGAGCACGAGAAATAGGTCGGAAAATAGTCACGAAAATAGGCGAGAAAGGATTAGTAGGGCGGGCGAAAGGGAAAGAGCGCACATTAGAGTTGTACAATCAGATGGTTGAAATAGGTTTGAACGAAGAGGTCTTTGCGGCGCTATGTGAAGCGTCGAAACACAAGAACATTAAAATGAATTCCGAAGCGATCAAAGCCGTCGAAAATATTCTTCGACTGTTTGGCGTGAAGATCTTTTGCTTTGAGGAATTAACAAATGTCTTGAAAGAATGGGTGGTTCATCGAGATAAAGAGTCGCGACAAGGCGCATTACGAATTGTCCACTTCTTAGTCTCCGAACTTGGCGACACGCGAATGACCAATTTTGTGAACACCATCCCCCCAGCACAGAAAAAGGATTACGACGTTTTTTGCTCACAAAACCCATTCAAAAAGACTGAAGTGATACGAAATGTAAGAGACGGCGTGATACTAACAGTTGCAAAGGAAAGTTTGAATAAGATGGAAGAAGAGAAAGTCGTTGAACGCGTCAAAATTGTCAAAATTTTGCCACCAAATTTCTTTGTCATTGTTCGAGGAGGGAAATGGAAAGAGAAGCGCGACGCATTAAATACACTGAACACCACGCTGAACAAATTTTGTGGAGTCGTTGAAAGCGTCGAAGAAGTGAAAGAAGAACTGAAGAAGTTGATCACAGAGAACAACGTTGTGGTGTGTTCGTGTGCTATGAAGACTGTTGAAGAACTTACAAAGAAGAATTGTGATATGAGTACAACGTATAGAACTATAACAGAACATTTAAAAGAGAGTAACAAGAATATAGTGAATACCATCATCGACACATTTGTGAACGTGTTAAAGAATTACGACGAAGTCATTGAACTTCTGAATGAAGTGAAAGGGACTTCTGTGAGTAACATGAATGTCATGCTTTTGTCGCAGAAACTTCTTGAAAAGTTCAAGGAAGTTGTGTCGAATAAAGTTTCTAATTGGGCTGATTTGTTCTCTGAGTGTTTACAAGACCAAAGAAAGGAATCTCGAGATGAAGCAACAAAAAGTCTGATGGTGTATGTCCAAATCAATGGATTTACTGTGTTGGATCTACTTCACAACGTGTCGGAGGAGAGACTTAAAATAGTCAGAAAGCGAATTAACGGGGAAGTGTGTAACTCTGAAAACCCGAGTCAAGTGTTTCCGACTGACACGATATCGGAGACTAAAAATATGAATTTCACAATCAACTTACCGAAGAAGATGGAAACTGTTGCTCCCAATAAAGTAGAAAAGACTGGGAAACTCGAGAAAATTGATAAACGCGTGTTTCAAGGAAATTCAGCGCCAAATATCGAGAGAGTGCGAACACTACCAAAACCCGAGTTAAAACGAGACGGAAGTGCGCGGCCCGTCTCGAAAGGCGTTCAGAGATATACAAAGCCCACTAAAACGAATACGGCTATGCAACCTGTGAAGAAAGAAAAGAAATTGAATATCACAGAAATCCTCCGCAATTTGAAATCGTCGGATTGGAAGAGACAGATTACCGCGTTAGAGGACGCCGAAGTATATTTGAAGACTGGGAGAATCAACACGAATGAGAGTGACATTTTAGTTAGCGAGTTAAAGACGAAGATCACTGACCCGAAGAGAGCGCTTGCGACTGTTGCTATCAAGACGTTGAACGCACTTGTATGTTCGATTAAGGTTGGGTTCCAGAGACACATTGCAGTAGTTATGCCGAGTGTCATTGTGCAACTTGGAGAGACGAATAAACAAATCAAAGAGAATGCAAAGGAGGTGATGATATCAATTGGAAATGAACTTGGACTGCCTGCAGTGATGGGACAACTCTACAACTCATTGTATTTAAATAACAACCCATCGATTCGGAAATCCGCACTTGAAGTGTTGGACTTTTTCTGTACCAAAATGGATGAAAAGGAGGCGCAAGTTGTGAGGAACATTATTGTACTGCTGATGAGACATTTGAATGAGAGGAATTTGGAGTTGAGAAAATTGGCGGAGGGTGTTGTGACGAAGATGATGAAATTGTTTGGGACTTCGATCTTCAAAGAACGTGTCCACGAGTTGAATCCGAACGAGACAAGTGCGTTTAATGACTTCTTCAGGCGGAGTGCATTTTCTGGTCTTACAAAGAAAGGAGACAAAAGTGGAACAGACTCGCAAAAGACTCGATTTGCAGAGGATTTTACTGAGAAGACTGGCCAAATGGAGGAAGAGCAAGTGTCGGATAACAAAAAGATGATTACAAAGAAGTTAACGCATTTAATCAAAGTGTGTCGAGACTCTGTCTCGCAACCTGTCATTCGGAAGAGTTCAAATGATTTGAACATTTCGTGTGTAGAAAATATGACAAAAGCGATGGAAGAAGAGCCAACGATTATAGACGACAATATGAATGTTGTGCCGATGAGAAAAACGATATCCAATTTGCAACAGAATGGCGACATTCCTGAGTTTGGAAAGCCAACAGTTTCGTTAATACAGAGGTGCGCGACAATTTCAATGGTGGTCAAAAACGTGGGCCAAAATCCTGTGATTGTCCGGTCACAAACGATGATCCCAACCGAACTCTTAGTATTATATAAAATACCAGACACGTATATTAAAGACGTTCTGAGACTTGGTGCGGAGATGTTACCACAAGACTATTTGCAGCGATTAATATCGTTGTCGCAGCGAGATGTTGATTTGTGTTTGACTGCAGTGAATAACTTGGATGTCACGAAGACGAATTTTGAGGAGTTTATCATGACATGGGGGTGCATTTTATTACTGAAAGGAGACTTCAATTTGTTGCCCAAGTTTTGTTTAATTGTGAGGAAGTTTTTGGAGGAGAAGGTGAAGAATGGGACATCACTTGAGAACGTGAGGAGTCAGAAATTTGTAGAATACCTGTTTAAGTCGGCGCAATACTTTTCATCGGAAATCATAGTCATCAGCAGACTGTTGTTGCTTACGTTAACGCCTTTCAAGCTGATTGAAATCTTGTGGAAGGTGTATACTACTTCACACCTCATGACACGATCAACGTGTTTGATGGTGTTGAATAACTTGTTTGACGATATGAATGGACAAATTGAGTTACCCAGCAATTTTCTGATCGAGATGTTCTTCACAATATACAGCAAAGCGTCGAAAAGGAACAATGAACTTGGCGCGTTGTATGTTCTTGGCAAGCTGTACAACGAGATTGGACGCGACTTGATCAATCAATTGATGAAAGAAAAGGATGTCAAGTGTGATCACAAATTTGATGAGCTTATTCGATGCACTGCGGACTATTTGAGAAGTCGGCAAATGTTATTTAGGACAAGTGGAGAGCGAAAGAGTATTGATGATGGCATTTCTGATATCGAAGGGTTTGGGAGTATTGGGGAACAAAACATGGAATTGGTCTCATACGTCAGTGGTGTTGATTCCAAGAAGGAGAGTCCAATGAGCCAGAAAAAGAAAGAATTGAAGGAGATGAGTCGGATGGAAGAAAAGGAACTTCAAGAGACTTTGAAGAACAAAGAGAAGAAAGAGACTGAGAACAATGAGCTCGTAGTGATTCCACAAACGAATACAATCGCTCCAGTTGCACAGCAAAATGGTGGTGATGAGAAAACAATGAAATTGGAAACACCAAATCAAGTGAAGATAACAGAAATTGCAATTCCACAAACTGAACAGAAGGAGGTGGCACCAATTCAGACGATTACAAAGATGGTTGAGGAAGTGAAAACTCCACCACACCCCTTGCAAATAGATTTGAACATGACTGAAATGACGAAAATGCAGAGTGTTGTATCAACAGTCAAAGAGAAAGAAGTGGGAAAGGAGGGCATACCACCACCGCTCAATTTGGAAGAGAGTAAGATGCCAGCGAAGATGTCATTGGAAGGGGACGATCTGAGTGATATTTCTGAAGTGCAAAAAGTGTCTGAAATATCGATTGGAAAGCCTATGGAAATAACACCAGAGAAACGCGAGGAAATAGTGAACCAACCACCTTCAACAGCCATCATCGCTGCACCAACTATAGAACACAAAGCGATGGAAGAGGAAGTGTTCAGTGGGTTTGATAACAACACAATCAGTCAAGAATTGGTCATGAAGAAAATCACGCCAATCACACTCCATCAGAACAATGAAATTGACTTAATACAAAATAACGTGGAGAGCGACGTCTTCAACGAGAGTGTGGCATTAGCAAATCCAAATGAAATAGAAAAGAATGATAAAACGCTCTTTGCGCCACCAACTGAATTTTCGTTGGCGTCTCCTATTCAAACAAAAGAAATCGAGAAGCCCGAATTTTTGTCGGCGAAGGTGTCGCCTTATGTGTCGCAAGTACTCTCACCCCGCAATGTAATAAAATCTGCACGACCGAAGAAACACGCGGCACCCAGAGTTGCCAAAAATCTGTTTGAGAAGTCGCCCGTGTCTTCTGCTGTTCGTGTGAAAGTGCTCGAACCCAAAGAAAAGAGTGAGAAAGAGAGTGAAGTGAAGCGTGTGAATCAAATCATTCAATCGATCAATGCGAAGCAATCGCTTCACCCATCAAAAGCGGAATTCAAGCCTTCCCCAACACTTCAAAAGAGTGCTCAGAGTGAATACATCACCGTGACAAATGACAAACACAACACCTTTGATACTCCGCTCACTCGCGATTATGAACATCATGGCGAGATAACACGACGACGTAATTGTCTTGCGCCGACGATGTCAGAAGAGACACAACTTGTTGATCAGAATAAGTTCCCCGAGAAGATGGCTCGTTCGAAATCTGCGATTAGTGATCCACAAATCATAGCGTTACAACGGAGTTTAGCGACGCGGCCAAAGATCTCGCCGATCAAGAAGGTGATGCATTACTCGCCACTTCCGAGTGTCCCCAACTGGAAAGACATCAAGTGAAATGGCATCGTCACACTCCACTTCTTACTTCCCAAGTCTTCAATCAGTAGTATGAATTGATTGGTATTGTTTATATCGGTAATATTCTGCGTCTCCCGGGATACCATAGAACCCGTTATAATCAAAAGAAGAGTTAAAACGTAATCAATATAACACTCATTTCTGTTTATGCTTATGTTTATCACTGACACATGTGAACGAACTCCCGTCTTGTGCAAATGCCTTTTCCATTTCAGATTTGAAGTCAAAGGTCCCAGCTGGCCCTTGCACTTGGCCCATCCCAAAGAAATTGCTTTGGGATTGAAGGTTGGGGCTGGAGGGTTGTTGTAACGACTGCCCAATCGTCCCAAATCCAAAGGAAGTATTTGCACTGTTGTCTGTAGCATTTGGGCAAAAAGCAGATGCAAACCCAGTGAAGTCGTTTTGGATGGTCGGCCGGCCAATTCCAAATTGTGAGGGGGTGTTCGTTTGATTCCCAAAATCAAAGAGTGTTGTTCCATTCCCGTTGTTTGGTTTAGTATTGGCATTGAAATCCACGTTCTGCATTTTGATAGACAAGTCGCCAAATAATGTACCTGTGGAAGCCGCTGATGTTCCACTCGTACTATTCGATAGTAATGGTTGTGCAACGGTAGTTGATGTATTCTGTGGGGTGAAAGGAGGCGGTTGTGTCTTATCGCCGAACCCAAAAGCCGAAGCGAAGCCTGTTGAAGGGGTTGATGGTGTCATAGCTTGTGTTCCATTCAAATTAGTGGGTGCACCGGGTTGTGTAGCAATTATTGTTGACGTTTGTGGCGTCAAATTGAAAGCAAATAAGTCATTACTCGCAGGGGTTTTGTTATCGAAGCCAACAAAGGGAGTTGGAGGAGTGAACATAGCTGGTGGAGCAACTGTTGGAGCTATTGTTGGGTTAACTGGTGGTATTGGAATAGGTTGGTCGTTTTTCGGTTGTTCAATAGGAGTAGTAGTGACTGCCTTGTTTTCAATTGGAAGAACAAGTTGAGGTATTGGAGTTGGTTCTATATTTGTTTGAGGTGTTGTTTGAGGTATTACAATAGCTTCGTCTTGTTTAGTTGGTTCAACTTTAGACGGTTCTTTTGCTTCAATTTTTACATCAGTAGCCATATTGTTTGAAGGAGTTGGTACCATTGGTGCATTTTGTGTTCCATTGGTTTGAGTCATTTGATTATCAGTTGTAGAAAAGACAGGTGGAGTGTTAGTAACGCCTTCTGGTGTTGTATTTATTGATACGGTTGTTTGTATTTGTTGTTCTGATGTTGCAGGAGTTATTGGAGTAACAGGTGTTGTGTTGAACATACCATCAAACGTATTATTACCAGTTGATGTTGTCTCTCCTTTGTTCGTCTCGTGTGTCGTATTTCCAAAGTTGAAACCTTCAAACCCTTTAAAATCTGTCGTCGTAGTAGTAGTTGAAGTAGATGGAGTAGTTGACATTTGTAAAGGTTGGATAGGTGGTGATACAACTTCATGTGTTTGTTTCTCTTGTTCCTTTTCGCCCACTTTTGGTGTCTCTGTAGCCAAACTCCCGACGTTTCCAAACCCTTCAAATTTGAACCCCGTTGGTAGCCCTTCCTTTCCATCAGTTAACGAATCGAATCCTTTAAAAAACCCAGCAAATGGTTGTGTTGCAGTGCTTTCTCTTTTGTTTTCCTCTTTTTTGTCTTCCACTGCCTTCACTTCTTCTTGCACGTGTTCTTCTGGACTTTTTTCCATTTCCAACCCTCGTTTCTTGATCTCTGTTGGTGGAAAGGTGAATGAAGTGTTTGTTGTCTTCTTTGTTTCAACTTGTTCTTTACTGACTTGCACTGGTTTCTCAAGATGGAAAGGTTCTTTCTTTTCCATTTCTGCCATGGGGCGATTAAACCCAAACCCTGTAAAATCAGAGAATGTATTTGTTGTAGTATTTGGTGTTGTTATCATAGGCTTGATCTCTACTGGTGTGTCATGTTTCTCTTCTATAACATTTGGTTTCACATCCGTCACTTGTTGCATTGCACTTTCCTTAGTTTCAGCATTTGGAGGTACTGTTCCAAATCCAATTAAATTGGTATTTAACATATCAATTTGTTTCAAATTCTGTGTATTCTCCACTGTGACGTCTTCCTTTGGCTTTTCGGCCACTGTATTAAATACATTTCTGAAGTCAAAAGAAGGGACATTCGGTGTGGTATTGACTTGTGCAACGGGTGTTAAATTTACAATAGGCTGATCACTCTTTTTCTCATCATCTTTAATTGGATCTTTACGACTTTGAGGTATTGGTATTGGTGCAAAATAAAGATGTGTATTTCCCAAGTTCTCCTCCCTTATCACGTTCTTTTTCTCTTCACCCTTTTCAGTATTAACTTCTGCAACGACTTGTTTTGGTATTTCAAAATTGAATCTGTTGTTAATATGATCTTTCATATCAAAAGTTGAACTCATTTGTGGTGTTGGGTTTATCTTCTTTTCTGTATTTATTCTCTTCATTGAAGGTTCGTTAATGGATTGGAAATAATCCTTTATTAGCCCATCATGTATTTGATTTTTGTCTGTCGGTAGTGTGAAATCGCTTGTTGTCTTCTTCCGTTGTGTCTCTTTATGTATTCTCGCAATTTTGTTCTCCACCTTCTCTTCTTTGTCCTCTCGTATCCCTCGAATCGGTTTCACATGTTCAATCCTCTTCCTTCTTTTCTCCATCGTCGCATTTGATGGTCGTTTCCCTCCAAAATCGCTCATTCGGTCTTTCTTTGGTCCAAGTGGTATTGGTGTTTCTTCACTCGATGAGCTTGACAGCAAAGGCAAAGGTTTCGAAGTACCAGATAATAACGTTGAATCACCAGAAAAAAATTTTGACAGGTGTTGCAATGCCATATCTTGATTTTTAAGCATCTGTGAATATGAATCAACACCACTAATTTGTTTCGGTTGTGTTCCTTGACTAGGTGTCTCCGTCTTATAATAAGAATTTCTTGTTACCAATTTCTTTGGTTTGAAATGGGGACACGACGTAGAAGTTCTCAAATACAAAGCGGCCTCTTGTTTTGACATTTTCCGGATCTGATCTGATGTCAGTCGTGGACGTTTCTCTTCCGTAGGTGTTTCTTGTTTCGTACTGATGGTACTAATACTGGATCGTTTCTTTTGGTCGATAATAGTTATAAATTGCTTAATAATTGTTTGTTCGTCTGCTTCCGAGTCGATCTCTATGACGCGTTTCTTTAAAGGGTTGACCAAAGAGGGAAACGATTTTTCATGTGGCTCTTGTGTTGTTTGCTTTGTTTCTTGTAAATTGTCCTGTTGAGTTGCTTCTGCTTGTGGGACGGCAGCAACTGGTTCATTTTGTGTGGCTTGTGTTGAAGTGTTCTGGTTTTGTAACTGTTCTTCTCTTTGTCGTTGTTGAAGTAATAAGTGATCAGCTGGGACGGGGAAAACCAGGCCTCCTATAAATGAAAAAGTGTCATAGAAAAACTTTCCAATCAACCCCATACGAATGATTTGATAGTTTATTAGTATTTATTAGAGTAAAACAAAAGTGAAAAACCTTGATTTTTTTAAGAAGTTGTTAATTAATTTAATAATTGTTTTCTAATATATTTATATAATTTGGTATAAATAAATTATTAAATGGTTTATAATTATTATAAGTATAATTCTGTATTGTTTTGAGTAATTTCTTAACCCCAGAAATAATAAATCACCCAAATTGTGAATTATCACTTTGACGGATTGCGTCAAGTGAGTAATCAATAATTGTACATCACTTAGAATACTTATTGGTCGTCTTCGTCTGGATCTACTTGTCCCAAAGGAACTTGTTCTGTTCTTTTGACTGACAAAGGAACGTATGAAGGTCTGTATTTCTTATCCAACGCAGCCCTTTTCATTTGTTCCAATTTCACAAGCTCCTCAACTTCTCCACCTAATAGTTGGCAATTCGTGTTGTCGAGACACAAATACCCTCTTCGTACTTTCACATTCCTCAACACTATCTTGGCCCCAGGTTTAATTCCCAAACATAGTCCATTCACATGAGAGTGCTCAAACGCATATACAATTTTCATTCCGTCTGTCAACGCGAGCTTCATCATTCTGTTTTTCGTTTCTTTAAAAGCATCATCGACTGACGCAGACACATCTGTGTACTCATTGATTTGTAACACTGCTATGTCTAGTTTTTCCTCTTTGGTGTCGAACGAGAAGTCTGGGAGAAACGAAGAGCAGCACGTGGAGATCATCGAATTCAAAAATGTGTTGTATACGTATTGGGTCATTGTGTCGATATTTCCCAGAATTTGTGGTTTCGACATCTGCAAATAGGTGATACAGTCAGCAACAAACTTGGCTGTAAGTTTTATTGGCAACAGTCGTTGTTGGATTTGACCTGCAATTGACATTCTTGTTTCCTAGTTTTGTCCCTTTTCTGTTTGTTTATTCCTCACTTTAAATCCTATAAAATGAATAATTATTAATTTATAATAAATCAATTATGTTTGAAATTAAAAAAAAATAATTCAATCTCTTTGTTCAAGAAGTGGAACGAAAGGATGTTTAAGGCTAAAAAGAATCACCAAAATCAATTAGTGACCATCTAATAAGAAACATTAGTGGGGAATATCAAAAGACGGTCCCTGGTCTGTGGGCTTTTGAAGGGACGTCATAAACGTCTTCACCTGCTCAGAACCGTACTGTTTGTTAAGCTTTTCAAGTGCCCGTTGTTCAGATTCTTGCTGCCTTTTGATTTTCTCCTCCTGAGTGAGTTCAGGATCAACGGGTTTCTTAGCAATATTTTTTGCCTGCTCGTCGATAAGACCTTTCAACTCATCAATATAACCAGTGAGCTCGAGGTTGTTTAAAGCCTTGATGACGTGGTCTGTGTTCAAAGTTTTCCTGTTTGCAGATCCGGCGACGTCCTTCGACTCAGCCGCGAGTATGTGGATAAACTCAACACCACAGTCCGCAATCACGTCTCGCAAATCAGAAGAGACACGAAAAGAAGGAGATATGTTCTCTTTTATCAATTTATTTATTGATGTCTTTGGAAGAAAGTGTTCATCCGCCATTTGTCGAGAAAGTTGTGTCGGTCAGTGTGCTCGAATTCTCATTTTGTAAGTTCCCAGACCTCGTAATGGTTCCTTTTTACTAATAAAATACTATATATTTTACTATACTTGAAACTCCACTGCAACAAATTTCAGTTTGTTTTTTAGTTTGTTCAACTCTTCACCAACAAATCGGGTCATTAAGGTGATACATTTAGAACAGGGTTCAGATAAAAAGAGAAACAAATAATTCATTACATTTGTTTAGTTTTTTAGAACTATACTAAAATTAGGGTTTTAATTTTGGATTACCGAAATATAACGGTTGATTTTTGTATTATTATTTTATTATTATTATTATTATTAAAATAATACTAAAATAACTAATAAATATAAAAATTTAATCAGATATGGTCAAATCATCACGTTTCAGAGTGAGCTGAGTAATATCATCATTTTAATTAAGTTATAAAACATAGAATTTTTTTCTTATTTGATATCTCTATATTTTTTTTAATTAAAAGAGATAATAATTTAAATATTATGGGTTTTATATTATAATTTTGAAATTATATCGGTATCAATTTTATTATTGTAGTTAAATTTTTGATACACCAATGATTATTGGTGTTGATATAATCAAAAATAATCGACAATAATTAATTTACATTCCGTTAAATTAAAAGTTAAATAATAATAATATTTAAATTATGAATTAAAATAAACTTATAAACTTATAAATCTATTTTAATTAACATATTTTGTTAAAAGACAAAACAACAATTGGCTAAACACTTTTGAAAAAAATATATCGGCGATAGAAATGAACCTTTTTATATCTAAACTTTTACCCACTCAGACCGATAAAAAAATTGATTTTACTTCAAACGAAACAAAAAGTATATGAACAATAATCCATTAAACAACCCTCCACTAAATGAAAGGAAACTAGTTATAGAACTTGAAAACGGCGAATTCATGGAGAGCAAAGAAGTGAAGGTGTTAGACACTGAGATAAACAATACTATCCGTCAGTTATTAAAAGAGAACAAGATAGAAGAAACAGTCACATATGTATATACCAAATTGGTACAATCGACCGACCATCCATTGAAACATAATATCAACCAAACATACTCCACTTTTGAAAACAATTTTAAAACGACTAATCCAAAACATTTTGATAACCAAACGTTGAAACAAACTATTATAGATGTCGTCACTTTAATTACTGCCGAAATCCTTTTCACCCTCTCAAAGTACTACAAACAAATAAAAAAATTTCGTTTACAAATGTTACAACCGCTCTCTACTATCGTCTTGGAAAAAGTATTCCCGTCCGCTTTCCAATTCATCGCAACAAAAACTAAAGACTTGGACTTCAGATTCCAACTCCAAGCAAAAAAGTACTTGTCCAGTGATCTCAGACTTGTTCTCAAAATTAAACCCGCTATCTTCCCAATGGAATATCCAAGCTCAGAAGAGTCATTCATGAAAACTATCGACTCTATAAATTCCATCGAAGAAAGTGAAACCGTTGATGTCATGCGAGAAAAATTGGTCTCTTCACAAACTGTTTTAATCGATGAAGTTAAGATGATGCATAGTGGTGAATTGCCAAAGGCTTTGTTTGTCTTTCATTTACTATAAATATACTATATATATACCATTAATTATCATACTATATATTATACTCTATAAATTATAATAAATTAATATCTAGTGATAGTGATGACTTATTGGGGCTGTTTTCTTTTTCGATCTTACACTCACACGTCAAATATCCCTTTGCTATTTCGTTAATGTTAGAACTTTTTCTGAATGAAGAAGATTTTTTAACACAAGCGGGATATGCCCTTACGACTTATTCTATTGCTATTCAATCTATTATTAAAATGACTGAAGACGAATGCCTCAAAAAGAGTGAAGTACTCTCCCTCGACCCTATTGTCGCATTATCAAAACCGACACAACGAAAACAAACCATTTTAATGCAATCGGACTTCCACCAACCCCTCATCGCACAAACACAGAAAAAGATGATCATCCCACCAAAAGGAAAATTCGTCATTGGGATTAGAAAAACGATGACCCCCGCTACTAAGAAGTTCCAAAATAGTGTCGACTCCCTCCAAGACTCTCCTATCCGACAACATAACTTTAGAATTTCTTTGGAAGACGCTACAGACAATGTCTTGTCGAACCCGGAACTCAGTGACGGGTCTTCGGGATCGACGTTGTCACCTTCACCAAAACTTGACAAGACGTCTTTGAAAATATCACAAGAATTTGATGAAGAGCAGATTCCAAGTCAAATAACTCAACCAGAATTGATGCCATTTGAGAAACAGGCTGAAACAAGTGATATAAAGGATGATGGTGGTATTACAAACGGGTTAGAAAGTGATGTTAACACAATGGGTACTCAAGAACACAACGAAGAAGTGCTTACGAGCGTTGTAGAGTTAGAAGAACCTCAAA